>NW_027443623.1:0-39342 GCF_048569485.1 Anomaloglossus baeobatrachus | reverse complement strand
TAAGAACAGATACTACACTTGATCTTAGCCAAAAGGCCGAGAAGCGATAACCAGAATTGGTTTGGGCCTCGAGTGGCACCCTGGCCTATGCCGGACACATCTTAGGGAGAGAGAGCGAGAGGGAGACAAACCCACGCCTACACAAGACATTTTGTCACCCAAGCCAACCCTTGAAAAGGCTGCTTTGCAGAGCCAAAACAAGAAGAATGGTGCGTTTTGCAGCCGCCGCCCACTGCAATGAATCTGAATAACTCCTCCTTTAGGGCGCAAGCAACTCCCCTCCCCCTTGCAGTCTTTCCAATTCACGATACAAAAAGACGGACAGGACAGGTTGCCTGACTTTCCGTCACTGCCACCCTTTGCCATCCTTACCCGTAGAAAGCCCTTTCATCATCCCCAAACCCTAATCTTTTCCCTTTCCTTCCCAGCCCCCAAACCCTGCCCTCTGTACCTTTCTCACCACCCGCTTCCCTTCTCCTGTCATCCCCCTACCACCCGGGAAAAAAAGAGATTGCCCCCTCCTTCCACTAGCCCACCCTCCCACCCAAAGAACAACTTCTTCTGCGCAGCTTGTTTTCTAGGCAGCAGCGCTATTGTGATGTCATCGGGGGGCATTGTGACAAGCCGCCAGTGTTCCGTCTCTTCATGTTGTGCACAGTTCAAACGGAAAATACATCAACAGGCAGACTACAGAAAAGCTTACTATCAAAGGTTAGAGGGGGGCTTTCTCAGAGGGCTTTTTACAGTTTTTCTATTCCCAATTAGCCGTTTAAGTGTACTTATTGAAAGTAGTAATTCTTTCATAGGCCGCCCTTTCTTAGTATTTGACGTTCCTTATATTGCGGTATGAGGCTTCGCAGTAGGTTGCAAACATTCATCACCCATGACTGTCCCCAATTGAGCTCAGAAGCTCAATGTCTATCATGACCTCTCTTTTAGAATGTCCAAGAGCAAGCAAACTATTCCTCCAGGAGAGGGCGCCAACAGACTACTAAAGAGATCATCATTACTCAAAGAAAACCCCAAAAACCAATGCATGATAGGAATAAACAGGTAACTTTCTTTGGAGTGGAAGCGGAGAGATCGCACCAGATGCCAATTCTAGATGTTATCACACCTGTGGTCACTGCAGCAGCAGGTGAATCCACTTTGTCCAAAAGGGATCTATTCCATTCAATTGCAAATGATCTAGATAAGACAGAGAACTGCAGCACGGGGACATAGCCGAGTTGGTCAGGTTGAGTGGTGATGAGTTTGCTATTTGGATGAATAAAGAAAGTCAAAAGTGTGAAAGATAAAAAACAAAAGGAGGAAGTGTGAAAAGTGAATGGGCCAAATTGAGGTGCATATGAAGACGTATGCTTTCTTCCAATTCATTAAATCGGGCTAATATGAATCAGGTGAATTGAGTTCTGCTTTTGGAAACTGGGTTAAGAAGGGGTGCACCGTTCCTGGAGGTACTGCAATACCAGGTCAATGCGTGGAGTGGACAGAGCAAGCTCTTTTTCCATCTCCCTGTTCTAAAAATCCATTTAATATATGGTCCCCAGATAGGGGACGTATCAGATATTAAACTGATAAGAACAGATACTACACTTGATCTTAGCCAAAAGGCCGAGAAGCGATAACCAGAATTGGTTTGGGCCTCGAGTGGCACCCTGGCCTATGCCGGACACATCTTAGGGAGAGAGAGCGAGAGGGAGACAAACCCACGCCTACACAAGACATTTTGTCACCCAAGCCAACCCTTGAAAAGGCTGCTTTGCAGAGCCAAAACAAGAAGAATGGTGCGTTTTGCAGCCGCCGCCCACTGCAATGAATCTGAATAACTCCTCCTTTAGGGCGCAAGCAACTCCCCTCCCCCTTGCAGTCTTTCCAATTCACGATACAAAAAGACGGACAGGACAGGTTGCCTGACTTTCCGTCACTGCCACCCTTTGCCATCCTTACCCGTAGAAAGCCCTTTCATCATCCCCAAACCCTAATCTTTTCCCTTTCCTTCCCAGCCCCCAAACCCTGCCCTCTGTACCTTTCTCACCACCCGCTTCCCTTCTCCTGTCATCCCCCTACCACCCGGGAAAAAAAGAGATTGCCCCCTCCTTCCACTAGCCCACCCTCCCACCCAAAGAACAACTTCTTCTGCGCAGCTTGTTTTCTAGGCAGCAGCGCTATTGTGATGTCATCGGGGGGCATTGTGACAAGCCGCCAGTGTTCCGTCTCTTCATGTTGTGCACAGTTCAAACGGAAAATACATCAACAGGCAGACTACAGAAAAGCTTACTATCAAAGGTTAGAGGGGGGCTTTCTCAGAGGGCTTTTTACAGTTTTTCTATTCCCAATTAGCCGTTTAAGTGTACTTATTGAAAGTAGTAATTCTTTCATAGGCCGCCCTTTCTTAGTATTTGACGTTCCTTATATTGCGGTATGAGGCTTCGCAGTAGGTTGCAAACATTCATCACCCATGACTGTCCCCAATTGAGCTCAGAAGCTCAATGTCTATCATGACCTCTCTTTTAGAATGTCCAAGAGCAAGCAAACTATTCCTCCAGGAGAGGGCGCCAACAGACTACTAAAGAGATCATCATTACTCAAAGAAAACCCCAAAAACCAATGCATGATAGGAATAAACAGGTAACTTTCTTTGGAGTGGAAGCGGAGAGATCGCACCAGATGCCAATTCTAGATGTTATCACACCTGTGGTCACTGCAGCAGCAGGTGAATCCACTTTGTCCAAAAGGGATCTATTCCATTCAATGATCTAGATAAGACAGAGAACTGCAGCACGGGGACATAGCCGAGTTGGTCAGGTTGAGTGGTGATGAGTTTGCTATTTGGATGAATAAAGAAAGTCAAAAGTGTGAAAGATAAAAAACAAAAGGAGGAAGTGTGAAAAGTGAATGGGCCAAATTGAGGTGCATATGAAGACGTATGCTTTCTTCCAATTCATTAAATCGGGCTAATATGAATCAGGTGAATTGAGTTCTGCTTTTGGAAACTGGGTTAAGAAGGGGTGCACCGTTCCTGGAGGTACTGCAATACCAGGTCAATGCGTGGAGTGGACAGAGCAAGCTCTTTTTCCATCTCCCTGTTCTAAAAATCCATTTAATATATGGTCCCCAGATAGGGGACGTATCAGATATTAAACTGATAAGAACAGATACTACACTTGATCTTAGCCAAAAGGCCGAGAAGCGATAACCAGAATTGGTTTGGGCCTCGAGTGGCACCCTGGCCTATGCCGGACACATCTTAGGGAGAGAGAGCGAGAGGGAGACAAACCCACGCCTACACAAGACATTTTGTCACCCAAGCCAACCCTTGAAAAGGCTGCTTTGCAGAGCCAAAACAAGAAGAATGGTGCGTTTTGCAGCCGCCGCCCACTGCAATGAATCTGAATAACTCCTCCTTTAGGGCGCAAGCAACTCCCCTCCCCCTTGCAGTCTTTCCAATTCACGATACAAAAAGACGGACAGGACAGGTTGCCTGACTTTCCGTCACTGCCACCCTTTGCCATCCTTACCCGTAGAAAGCCCTTTCATCATCCCCAAACCCTAATCTTTTCCCTTTCCTTCCCAGCCCCCAAACCCTGCCCTCTGTACCTTTCTCACCACCCGCTTCCCTTCTCCTGTCATCCCCCTACCACCCGGGAAAAAAAGAGATTGCCCCCTCCTTCCACTAGCCCACCCTCCCACCCAAAGAACAACTTCTTCTGCGCAGCTTGTTTTCTAGGCAGCAGCGCTATTGTGATGTCATCGGGGGGCATTGTGACAAGCCGCCAGTGTTCCGTCTCTTCATGTTGTGCACAGTTCAAACGGAAAATACATCAACAGGCAGACTACAGAAAAGCTTACTATCAAAGGTTAGAGGGGGGCTTTCTCAGAGGGCTTTTTACAGTTTTTCTATTCCCAATTAGCCGTTTAAGTGTACTTATTGAAAGTAGTAATTCTTTCATAGGCCGCCCTTTCTTAGTATTTGACGTTCCTTATATTGCGGTATGAGGCTTCGCAGTAGGTTGCAAACATTCATCACCCATGACTGTCCCCAATTGAGCTCAGAAGCTCAATGTCTATCATGACCTCTCTTTTAGAATGTCCAAGAGCAAGCAAACTATTCCTCCAGGAGAGGGCGCCAACAGACTACTAAAGAGATCATCATTACTCAAAGAAAACCCCAAAAACCAATGCATGATAGGAATAAACAGGTAACTTTCTTTGGAGTGGAAGCGGAGAGATCGCACCAGATGCCAATTCTAGATGTTATCACACCTGTGGTCACTGCAGCAGCAGGTGAATCCACTTTGTCCAAAAGGGATCTATTCCATTCAATTGCAAATGATCTAGATAAGACAGAGAACTGCAGCACGGGGACATAGCCGAGTTGGTCAGGTTGAGTGGTGATGAGTTTGCTATTTGGATGAATAAAGAAAGTCAAAAGTGTGAAAGATAAAAAACAAAAGGAGGAAGTGTGAAAAGTGAATGGGCCAAATTGAGGTGCATATGAAGACGTATGCTTTCTTCCAATTCATTAAATCGGGCTAATATGAATCAGGTGAATTGAGTTCTGCTTTTGGAAACTGGGTTAAGAAGGGGTGCACCGTTCCTGGAGGTACTGCAATACCAGGTCAATGCGTGGAGTGGACAGAGCAAGCTCTTTTTCCATCTCCCTGTTCTAAAAATCCATTTAATATATGGTCCCCAGATAGGGGACGTATCAGATATTAAACTGATAAGAACAGATACTACACTTGATCTTAGCCAAAAGGCCGAGAAGCGATAACCAGAATTGGTTTGGGCCTCGAGTGGCACCCTGGCCTATGCCGGACACATCTTAGGGAGAGAGAGCGAGAGGGAGACAAACCCACGCCTACACAAGACATTTTGTCACCCAAGCCAACCCTTGAAAAGGCTGCTTTGCAGAGCCAAAACAAGAAGAATGGTGCGTTTTGCAGCCGCCGCCCACTGCAATGAATCTGAATAACTCCTCCTTTAGGGCGCAAGCAACTCCCCTCCCCCTTGCAGTCTTTCCAATTCACGATACAAAAAGACGGACAGGACAGGTTGCCTGACTTTCCGTCACTGCCACCCTTTGCCATCCTTACCCGTAGAAAGCCCTTTCATCATCCCCAAACCCTAATCTTTTCCCTTTCCTTCCCAGCCCCCAAACCCTGCCCTCTGTACCTTTCTCACCACCCGCTTCCCTTCTCCTGTCATCCCCCTACCACCCGGGAAAAAAAGAGATTGCCCCCTCCTTCCACTAGCCCACCCTCCCACCCAAAGAACAACTTCTTCTGCGCAGCTTGTTTTCTAGGCAGCAGCGCTATTGTGATGTCATCGGGGGGCATTGTGACAAGCCGCCAGTGTTCCGTCTCTTCATGTTGTGCACAGTTCAAACGGAAAATACATCAACAGGCAGACTACAGAAAAGCTTACTATCAAAGGTTAGAGGGGGGCTTTCTCAGAGGGCTTTTTACAGTTTTTCTATTCCCAATTAGCCGTTTAAGTGTACTTATTGAAAGTAGTAATTCTTTCATAGGCCGCCCTTTCTTAGTATTTGACGTTCCTTATATTGCGGTATGAGGCTTCGCAGTAGGTTGCAAACATTCATCACCCATGACTGTCCCCAATTGAGCTCAGAAGCTCAATGTCTATCATGACCTCTCTTTTAGAATGTCCAAGAGCAAGCAAACTATTCCTCCAGGAGAGGGCGCCAACAGACTACTAAAGAGATCATCATTACTCAAAGAAAACCCCAAAAACCAATGCATGATAGGAATAAACAGGTAACTTTCTTTGGAGTGGAAGCGGAGAGATCGCACCAGATGCCAATTCTAGATGTTATCACACCTGTGGTCACTGCAGCAGCAGGTGAATCCACTTTGTCCAAAAGGGATCTATTCCATTCAATTGCAAATGATCTAGATAAGACAGAGAACTGCAGCACGGGGACATAGCCGAGTTGGTCAGGTTGAGTGGTGATGAGTTTGCTATTTGGATGAATAAAGAAAGTCAAAAGTGTGAAAGATAAAAAACAAAAGGAGGAAGTGTGAAAAGTGAATGGGCCAAATTGAGGTGCATATGAAGACGTATGCTTTCTTCCAATTCATTAAATCGGGCTAATATGAATCAGGTGAATTGAGTTCTGCTTTTGGAAACTGGGTTAAGAAGGGGTGCACCGTTCCTGGAGGTACTGCAATACCAGGTCAATGCGTGGAGTGGACAGAGCAAGCTCTTTTTCCATCTCCCTGTTCTAAAAATCCATTTAATATATGGTCCCCAGATAGGGGACGTATCAGATATTAAACTGATAAGAACAGATACTACACTTGATCTTAGCCAAAAGGCCGAGAAGCGATAACCAGAATTGGTTTGGGCCTCGAGTGGCACCCTGGCCTATGCCGGACACATCTTAGGGAGAGAGAGCGAGAGGGAGACAAACCCACGCCTACACAAGACATTTTGTCACCCAAGCCAACCCTTGAAAAGGCTGCTTTGCAGAGCCAAAACAAGAAGAATGGTGCGTTTTGCAGCCGCCGCCCACTGCAATGAATCTGAATAACTCCTCCTTTAGGGCGCAAGCAACTCCCCTCCCCCTTGCAGTCTTTCCAATTCACGATACAAAAAGACGGACAGGACAGGTTGCCTGACTTTCCGTCACTGCCACCCTTTGCCATCCTTACCCGTAGAAAGCCCTTTCATCATCCCCAAACCCTAATCTTTTCCCTTTCCTTCCCAGCCCCCAAACCCTGCCCTCTGTACCTTTCTCACCACCCGCTTCCCTTCTCCTGTCATCCCCCTACCACCCGGGAAAAAAAGAGATTGCCCCCTCCTTCCACTAGCCCACCCTCCCACCCAAAGAACAACTTCTTCTGCGCAGCTTGTTTTCTAGGCAGCAGCGCTATTGTGATGTCATCGGGGGGCATTGTGACAAGCCGCCAGTGTTCCGTCTCTTCATGTTGTGCACAGTTCAAACGGAAAATACATCAACAGGCAGACTACAGAAAAGCTTACTATCAAAGGTTAGAGGGGGGCTTTCTCAGAGGGCTTTTTACAGTTTTTCTATTCCCAATTAGCCGTTTAAGTGTACTTATTGAAAGTAGTAATTCTTTCATAGGCCGCCCTTTCTTAGTATTTGACGTTCCTTATATTGCGGTATGAGGCTTCGCAGTAGGTTGCAAACATTCATCACCCATGACTGTCCCCAATTGAGCTCAGAAGCTCAATGTCTATCATGACCTCTCTTTTAGAATGTCCAAGAGCAAGCAAACTATTCCTCCAGGAGAGGGCGCCAACAGACTACTAAAGAGATCATCATTACTCAAAGAAAACCCCAAAAACCAATGCATGATAGGAATAAACAGGTAACTTTCTTTGGAGTGGAAGCGGAGAGATCGCACCAGATGCCAATTCTAGATGTTATCACACCTGTGGTCACTGCAGCAGCAGGTGAATCCACTTTGTCCAAAAGGGATCTATTCCATTCAATTGCAAATGATCTAGATAAGACAGAGAACTGCAGCACGGGGACATAGCCGAGTTGGTCAGGTTGAGTGGTGATGAGTTTGCTATTTGGATGAATAAAGAAAGTCAAAAGTGTGAAAGATAAAAAACAAAAGGAGGAAGTGTGAAAAGTGAATGGGCCAAATTGAGGTGCATATGAAGACGTATGCTTTCTTCCAATTCATTAAATCGGGCTAATATGAATCAGGTGAATTGAGTTCTGCTTTTGGAAACTGGGTTAAGAAGGGTGTGCACCGTTCCTGGAGGTACTGCAATACCAGGTCAATGCGTGGAGTGGACAGAGCAAGCTCTTTTTCCATCTCCCTGTTCTAAAAATCCATTTAATATATGGTCCCCAGATAGGGGACGTATCAGATATTAAACTGATAAGAACAGATACTACACTTGATCTTAGCCAAAAGGCCGAGAAGCGATAACCAGAATTGGTTTGGGCCTCGAGTGGCACCCTGGCCTATGCCGGACACATCTTAGGGAGAGAGAGCGAGAGGGAGACAAACCCACGCCTACACAAGACATTTTGTCACCCAAGCCAACCCTTGAAAAGGCTGCTTTGCAGAGCCAAAACAAGAAGAATGGTGCGTTTTGCAGCCGCCGCCCACTGCAATGAATCTGAATAACTCCTCCTTTAGGGCGCAAGCAACTCCCCTCCCCCTTGCAGTCTTTCCAATTCACGATACAAAAAGACGGACAGGACAGGTTGCCTGACTTTCCGTCACTGCCACCCTTTGCCATCCTTACCCGTAGAAAGCCCTTTCATCATCCCCAAACCCTAATCTTTTCCCTTTCCTTCCCAGCCCCCAAACCCTGCCCTCTGTACCTTTCTCACCACCCGCTTCCCTTCTCCTGTCATCCCCCTACCACCCGGGAAAAAAAGAGATTGCCCCCTCCTTCCACTAGCCCACCCTCCCACCCAAAGAACAACTTCTTCTGCGCAGCTTGTTTTCTAGGCAGCAGCGCTATTGTGATGTCATCGGGGGGCATTGTGACAAGCCGCCAGTGTTCCGTCTCTTCATGTTGTGCACAGTTCAAACGGAAAATACATCAACAGGCAGACTACAGAAAAGCTTACTATCAAAGGTTAGAGGGGGGCTTTCTCAGAGGGCTTTTTACAGTTTTTCTATTCCCAATTAGCCGTTTAAGTGTACTTATTGAAAGTAGTAATTCTTTCATAGGCCGCCCTTTCTTAGTATTTGACGTTCCTTATATTGCGGTATGAGGCTTCGCAGTAGGTTGCAAACATTCATCACCCATGACTGTCCCCAATTGAGCTCAGAAGCTCAATGTCTATCATGACCTCTCTTTTAGAATGTCCAAGAGCAAGCAAACTATTCCTCCAGGAGAGGGCGCCAACAGACTACTAAAGAGATCATCATTACTCAAAGAAAACCCCAAAAACCAATGCATGATAGGAATAAACAGGTAACTTTCTTTGGAGTGGAAGCGGAGAGATCGCACCAGATGCCAATTCTAGATGTTATCACACCTGTGGTCACTGCAGCAGCAGGTGAATCCACTTTGTCCAAAAGGGATCTATTCCATTCAATTGCAAATGATCTAGATAAGACAGAGAACTGCAGCACGGGGACATAGCCGAGTTGGTCAGGTTGAGTGGTGATGAGTTTGCTATTTGGATGAATAAAGAAAGTCAAAAGTGTGAAAGATAAAAAACAAAAGGAGGAAGTGTGAAAAGTGAATGGGCCAAATTGAGGTGCATATGAAGACGTATGCTTTCTTCCAATTCATTAAATCGGGCTAATATGAATCAGGTGAATTGAGTTCTGCTTTTGGAAACTGGGTTAAGAAGGGGTGCACCGTTCCTGGAGGTACTGCAATACCAGGTCAATGCGTGGAGTGGACAGAGCAAGCTCTTTTTCCATCTCCCTGTTCTAAAAATCCATTTAATATATGGTCCCCAGATAGGGGACGTATCAGATATTAAACTGATAAGAACAGATACTACACTTGATCTTAGCCAAAAGGCCGAGAAGCGATAACCAGAATTGGTTTGGGCCTCGAGTGGCACCCTGGCCTATGCCGGACACATCTTAGGGAGAGAGAGCGAGAGGGAGACAAACCCACGCCTACACAAGACATTTTGTCACCCAAGCCAACCCTTGAAAAGGCTGCTTTGCAGAGCCAAAACAAGAAGAATGGTGCGTTTTGCAGCCGCCGCCCACTGCAATGAATCTGAATAACTCCTCCTTTAGGGCGCAAGCAACTCCCCTCCCCCTTGCAGTCTTTCCAATTCACGATACAAAAAGACGGACAGGACAGGTTGCCTGACTTTCCGTCACTGCCACCCTTTGCCATCCTTACCCGTAGAAAGCCCTTTCATCATCCCCAAACCCTAATCTTTTCCCTTTCCTTCCCAGCCCCCAAACCCTGCCCTCTGTACCTTTCTCACCACCCGCTTCCCTTCTCCTGTCATCCCCCTACCACCCGGGAAAAAAAGAGATTGCCCCCTCCTTCCACTAGCCCACCCTCCCACCCAAAGAACAACTTCTTCTGCGCAGCTTGTTTTCTAGGCAGCAGCGCTATTGTGATGTCATCGGGGGGCATTGTGACAAGCCGCCAGTGTTCCGTCTCTTCATGTTGTGCACAGTTCAAACGGAAAATACATCAACAGGCAGACTACAGAAAAGCTTACTATCAAAGGTTAGAGGGGGGCTTTCTCAGAGGGCTTTTTACAGTTTTTCTATTCCCAATTAGCCGTTTAAGTGTACTTATTGAAAGTAGTAATTCTTTCATAGGCCGCCCTTTCTTAGTATTTGACGTTCCTTATATTGCGGTATGAGGCTTCGCAGTAGGTTGCAAACATTCATCACCCATGACTGTCCCCAATTGAGCTCAGAAGCTCAATGTCTATCATGACCTCTCTTTTAGAATGTCCAAGAGCAAGCAAACTATTCCTCCAGGAGAGGGCGCCAACAGACTACTAAAGAGATCATCATTACTCAAAGAAAACCCCAAAAACCAATGCATGATAGGAATAAACAGGTAACTTTCTTTGGAGTGGAAGCGGAGAGATCGCACCAGATGCCAATTCTAGATGTTATCACACCTGTGGTCACTGCAGCAGCAGGTGAATCCACTTTGTCCAAAAGGGATCTATTCCATTCAATTGCAAATGATCTAGATAAGACAGAGAACTGCAGCACGGGGACATAGCCGAGTTGGTCAGGTTGAGTGGTGATGAGTTTGCTATTTGGATGAATAAAGAAAGTCAAAAGTGTGAAAGATAAAAAACAAAAGGAGGAAGTGTGAAAAGTGAATGGGCCAAATTGAGGTGCATATGAAGACGTATGCTTTCTTCCAATTCATTAAATCGGGCTAATATGAATCAGGTGAATTGAGTTCTGCTTTTGGAAACTGGGTTAAGAAGGGGTGCACCGTTCCTGGAGGTACTGCAATACCAGGTCAATGCGTGGAGTGGACAGAGCAAGCTCTTTTTCCATCTCCCTGTTCTAAAAATCCATTTAATATATGGTCCCCAGATAGGGGACGTATCAGATATTAAACTGATAAGAACAGATACTACACTTGATCTTAGCCAAAAGGCCGAGAAGCGATAACCAGAATTGGTTTGGGCCTCGAGTGGCACCCTGGCCTATGCCGGACACATCTTAGGGAGAGAGAGCGAGAGGGAGACAAACCCACGCCTACACAAGACATTTTGTCACCCAAGCCAACCCTTGAAAAGGCTGCTTTGCAGAGCCAAAACAAGAAGAATGGTGCGTTTTGCAGCCGCCGCCCACTGCAATGAATCTGAATAACTCCTCCTTTAGGGCGCAAGCAACTCCCCTCCCCCTTGCAGTCTTTCCAATTCACGATACAAAAAGACGGACAGGACAGGTTGCCTGACTTTCCGTCACTGCCACCCTTTGCCATCCTTACCCGTAGAAAGCCCTTTCATCATCCCCAAACCCTAATCTTTTCCCTTTCCTTCCCAGCCCCCAAACCCTGCCCTCTGTACCTTTCTCACCACCCGCTTCCCTTCTCCTGTCATCCCCCTACCACCCGGGAAAAAAAGAGATTGCCCCCTCCTTCCACTAGCCCACCCTCCCACCCAAAGAACAACTTCTTCTGCGCAGCTTGTTTTCTAGGCAGCAGCGCTATTGTGATGTCATCGGGGGGCATTGTGACAAGCCGCCAGTGTTCCGTCTCTTCATGTTGTGCACAGTTCAAACGGAAAATACATCAACAGGCAGACTACAGAAAAGCTTACTATCAAAGGTTAGAGGGGGGCTTTCTCAGAGGGCTTTTTACAGTTTTTCTATTCCCAATTAGCCGTTTAAGTGTACTTATTGAAAGTAGTAATTCTTTCATAGGCCGCCCTTTCTTAGTATTTGACGTTCCTTATATTGCGGTATGAGGCTTCGCAGTAGGTTGCAAACATTCATCACCCATGACTGTCCCCAATTGAGCTCAGAAGCTCAATGTCTATCATGACCTCTCTTTTAGAATGTCCAAGAGCAAGCAAACTATTCCTCCAGGAGAGGGCGCCAACAGACTACTAAAGAGATCATCATTACTCAAAGAAAACCCCAAAAACCAATGCATGATAGGAATAAACAGGTAACTTTCTTTGGAGTGGAAGCGGAGAGATCGCACCAGATGCCAATTCTAGATGTTATCACACCTGTGGTCACTGCAGCAGCAGGTGAATCCACTTTGTCCAAAAGGGATCTATTCCATTCAATTGCAAATGATCTAGATAAGACAGAGAACTGCAGCACGGGGACATAGCCGAGTTGGTCAGGTTGAGTGGTGATGAGTTTGCTATTTGGATGAATAAAGAAAGTCAAAAGTGTGAAAGATAAAAAACAAAAGGAGGAAGTGTGAAAAGTGAATGGGCCAAATTGAGGTGCATATGAAGACGTATGCTTTCTTCCAATTCATTAAATCGGGCTAATATGAATCAGGTGAATTGAGTTCTGCTTTTGGAAACTGGGTTAAGAAGGGGTGCACCGTTCCTGGAGGTACTGCAATACCAGGTCAATGCGTGGAGTGGACAGAGCAAGCTCTTTTTCCATCTCCCTGTTCTAAAAATCCATTTAATATATGGTCCCCAGATAGGGGACGTATCAGATATTAAACTGATAAGAACAGATACTACACTTGATCTTAGCCAAAAGGCCGAGAAGCGATAACCAGAATTGGTTTGGGCCTCGAGTGGCACCCTGGCCTATGCCGGACACATCTTAGGGAGAGAGAGCGAGAGGGAGACAAACCCACGCCTACACAAGACATTTTGTCACCCAAGCCAACCCTTGAAAAGGCTGCTTTGCAGAGCCAAAACAAGAAGAATGGTGCGTTTTGCAGCCGCCGCCCACTGCAATGAATCTGAATAACTCCTCCTTTAGGGCGCAAGCAACTCCCCTCCCCCTTGCAGTCTTTCCAATTCACGATACAAAAAGACGGACAGGACAGGTTGCCTGACTTTCCGTCACTGCCACCCTTTGCCATCCTTACCCGTAGAAAGCCCTTTCATCATCCCCAAACCCTAATCTTTTCCCTTTCCTTCCCAGCCCCCAAACCCTGCCCTCTGTACCTTTCTCACCACCCGCTTCCCTTCTCCTGTCATCCCCCTACCACCCGGGAAAAAAAGAGATTGCCCCCTCCTTCCACTAGCCCACCCTCCCACCCAAAGAACAACTTCTTCTGCGCAGCTTGTTTTCTAGGCAGCAGCGCTATTGTGATGTCATCGGGGGGCATTGTGACAAGCCGCCAGTGTTCCGTCTCTTCATGTTGTGCACAGTTCAAACGGAAAATACATCAACAGGCAGACTACAGAAAAGCTTACTATCAAAGGTTAGAGGGGGGCTTTCTCAGAGGGCTTTTTACAGTTTTTCTATTCCCAATTAGCCGTTTAAGTGTACTTATTGAAAGTAGTAATTCTTTCATAGGCCGCCCTTTCTTAGTATTTGACGTTCCTTATATTGCGGTATGAGGCTTCGCAGTAGGTTGCAAACATTCATCACCCATGACTGTCCCCAATTGAGCTCAGAAGCTCAATGTCTATCATGACCTCTCTTTTAGAATGTCCAAGAGCAAGCAAACTATTCCTCCAGGAGAGGGCGCCAACAGACTACTAAAGAGATCATCATTACTCAAAGAAAACCCCAAAAACCAATGCATGATAGGAATAAACAGGTAACTTTCTTTGGAGTGGAAGCGGAGAGATCGCACCAGATGCCAATTCTAGATGTTATCACACCTGTGGTCACTGCAGCAGCAGGTGAATCCACTTTGTCCAAAAGGGATCTATTCCATTCAATTGCAAATGATCTAGATAAGACAGAGAACTGCAGCACGGGGACATAGCCGAGTTGGTCAGGTTGAGTGGTGATGAGTTTGCTATTTGGATGAATAAAGAAAGTCAAAAGTGTGAAAGATAAAAAACAAAAGGAGGAAGTGTGAAAAGTGAATGGGCCAAATTGAGGTGCATATGAAGACGTATGCTTTCTTCCAATTCATTAAATCGGGCTAATATGAATCAGGTGAATTGAGTTCTGCTTTTGGAAACTGGGTTAAGAAGGGGTGCACCGTTCCTGGAGGTACTGCAATACCAGGTCAATGCGTGGAGTGGACAGAGCAAGCTCTTTTTCCATCTCCCTGTTCTAAAAATCCATTTAATATATGGTCCCCAGATAGGGGACGTATCAGATATTAAACTGATAAGAACAGATACTACACTTGATCTTAGCCAAAAGGCCGAGAAGCGATAACCAGAATTGGTTTGGGCCTCGAGTGGCACCCTGGCCTATGCCGGACACATCTTAGGGAGAGAGAGCGAGAGGGAGACAAACCCACGCCTACACAAGACATTTTGTCACCCAAGCCAACCCTTGAAAAGGCTGCTTTGCAGAGCCAAAACAAGAAGAATGGTGCGTTTTGCAGCCGCCGCCCACTGCAATGAATCTGAATAACTCCTCCTTTAGGGCGCAAGCAACTCCCCTCCCCCTTGCAGTCTTTCCAATTCACGATACAAAAAGACGGACAGGACAGGTTGCCTGACTTTCCGTCACTGCCACCCTTTGCCATCCTTACCCGTAGAAAGCCCTTTCATCATCCCCAAACCCTAATCTTTTCCCTTTCCTTCCCAGCCCCCAAACCCTGCCCTCTGTACCTTTCTCACCACCCGCTTCCCTTCTCCTGTCATCCCCCTACCACCCGGGAAAAAAAGAGATTGCCCCCTCCTTCCACTAGCCCACCCTCCCACCCAAAGAACAACTTCTTCTGCGCAGCTTGTTTTCTAGGCAGCAGCGCTATTGTGATGTCATCGGGGGGCATTGTGACAAGCCGCCAGTGTTCCGTCTCTTCATGTTGTGCACAGTTCAAACGGAAAATACATCAACAGGCAGACTACAGAAAAGCTTACTATCAAAGGTTAGAGGGGGGCTTTCTCAGAGGGCTTTTTACAGTTTTTCTATTCCCAATTAGCCGTTTAAGTGTACTTATTGAAAGTAGTAATTCTTTCATAGGCCGCCCTTTCTTAGTATTTGACGTTCCTTATATTGCGGTATGAGGCTTCGCAGTAGGTTGCAAACATTCATCACCCATGACTGTCCCCAATTGAGCTCAGAAGCTCAATGTCTATCATGACCTCTCTTTTAGAATGTCCAAGAGCAAGCAAACTATTCCTCCAGGAGAGGGCGCCAACAGACTACTAAAGAGATCATCATTACTCAAAGAAAACCCCAAAAACCAATGCATGATAGGAATAAACAGGTAACTTTCTTTGGAGTGGAAGCGGAGAGATCGCACCAGATGCCAATTCTAGATGTTATCACACCTGTGGTCACTGCAGCAGCAGGTGAATCCACTTTGTCCAAAAGGGATCTATTCCATTCAATTGCAAATGATCTAGATAAGACAGAGAACTGCAGCACGGGGACATAGCCGAGTTGGTCAGGTTGAGTGGTGATGAGTTTGCTATTTGGATGAATAAAGAAAGTCAAAAGTGTGAAAGATAAAAAACAAAAGGAGGAAGTGTGAAAAGTGAATGGGCCAAATTGAGGTGCATATGAAGACGTATGCTTTCTTCCAATTCATTAAATCGGGCTAATATGAATCAGGTGAATTGAGTTCTGCTTTTGGAAACTGGGTTAAGAAGGGGTGCACCGTTCCTGGAGGTACTGCAATACCAGGTCAATGCGTGGAGTGGACAGAGCAAGCTCTTTTTCCATCTCCCTGTTCTAAAAATCCATTTAATATATGGTCCCCAGATAGGGGACGTATCAGATATTAAACTGATAAGAACAGATACTACACTTGATCTTAGCCAAAAGGCCGAGAAGCGATAACCAGAATTGGTTTGGGCCTCGAGTGGCACCCTGGCCTATGCCGGACACATCTTAGGGAGAGAGAGCGAGAGGGAGACAAACCCACGCCTACACAAGACATTTTGTCACCCAAGCCAACCCTTGAAAAGGCTGCTTTGCAGAGCCAAAACAAGAAGAATGGTGCGTTTTGCAGCCGCCGCCCACTGCAATGAATCTGAATAACTCCTCCTTTAGGGCGCAAGCAACTCCCCTCCCCCTTGCAGTCTTTCCAATTCACGATACAAAAAGACGGACAGGACAGGTTGCCTGACTTTCCGTCACTGCCACCCTTTGCCATCCTTACCCGTAGAAAGCCCTTTCATCATCCCCAAACCCTAATCTTTTCCCTTTCCTTCCCAGCCCCCAAACCCTGCCCTCTGTACCTTTCTCACCACCCGCTTCCCTTCTCCTGTCATCCCCCTACCACCCGGGAAAAAAAGAGATTGCCCCCTCCTTCCACTAGCCCACCCTCCCACCCAAAGAACAACTTCTTCTGCGCAGCTTGTTTTCTAGGCAGCAGCGCTATTGTGATGTCATCGGGGGGCATTGTGACAAGCCGCCAGTGTTCCGTCTCTTCATGTTGTGCACAGTTCAAACGGAAAATACATCAACAGGCAGACTACAGAAAAGCTTACTATCAAAGGTTAGAGGGGGGCTTTCTCAGAGGGCTTTTTACAGTTTTTCTATTCCCAATTAGCCGTTTAAGTGTACTTATTGAAAGTAGTAATTCTTTCATAGGCCGCCCTTTCTTAGTATTTGACGTTCCTTATATTGCGGTATGAGGCTTCGCAGTAGGTTGCAAACATTCATCACCCATGACTGTCCCCAATTGAGCTCAGAAGCTCAATGTCTATCATGACCTCTCTTTTAGAATGTCCAAGAGCAAGCAAACTATTCCTCCAGGAGAGGGCGCCAACAGACTACTAAAGAGATCATCATTACTCAAAGAAAACCCCAAAAACCAATGCATGATAGGAATAAACAGGTAACTTTCTTTGGAGTGGAAGCGGAGAGATCGCACCAGATGCCAATTCTAGATGTTATCACACCTGTGGTCACTGCAGCAGCAGGTGAATCCACTTTGTCCAAAAGGGATCTATTCCATTCAATTGCAAATGATCTAGATAAGACAGAGAACTGCAGCACGGGGACATAGCCGAGTTGGTCAGGTTGAGTGGTGATGAGTTTGCTATTTGGATGAATAAAGAAAGTCAAAAGTGTGAAAGATAAAAAACAAAAGGAGGAAGTGTGAAAAGTGAATGGGCCAAATTGAGGTGCATATGAAGACGTATGCTTTCTTCCAATTCATTAAATCGGGCTAATATGAATCAGGTGAATTGAGTTCTGCTTTTGGAAACTGGGTTAAGAAGGGGTGCACCGTTCCTGGAGGTACTGCAATACCAGGTCAATGCGTGGAGTGGACAGAGCAAGCTCTTTTTCCATCTCCCTGTTCTAAAAATCCATTTAATATATGGTCCCCAGATAGGGGACGTATCAGATATTAAACTGATAAGAACAGATACTACACTTGATCTTAGCCAAAAGGCCGAGAAGCGATAACCAGAATTGGTTTGGGCCTCGAGTGGCACCCTGGCCTATGCCGGACACATCTTAGGGAGAGAGAGCGAGAGGGAGACAAACCCACGCCTACACAAGACATTTTGTCACCCAAGCCAACCCTTGAAAAGGCTGCTTTGCAGAGCCAAAACAAGAAGAATGGTGCGTTTTGCAGCCGCCGCCCACTGCAATGAATCTGAATAACTCCTCCTTTAGGGCGCAAGCAACTCCCCTCCCCCTTGCAGTCTTTCCAATTCACGATACAAAAAGACGGACAGGACAGGTTGCCTGACTTTCCGTCACTGCCACCCTTTGCCATCCTTACCCGTAGAAAGCCCTTTCATCATCCCCAAACCCTAATCTTTTCCCTTTCCTTCCCAGCCCCCAAACCCTGCCCTCTGTACCTTTCTCACCACCCGCTTCCCTTCTCCTGTCATCCCCCTACCACCCGGGAAAAAAAGAGATTGCCCCCTCCTTCCACTAGCCCACCCTCCCACCCAAAGAACAACTTCTTCTGCGCAGCTTGTTTTCTAGGCAGCAGCGCTATTGTGATGTCATCGGGGGGCATTGTGACAAGCCGCCAGTGTTCCGTCTCTTCATGTTGTGCACAGTTCAAACGGAAAATACATCAACAGGCAGACTACAGAAAAGCTTACTATCAAAGGTTAGAGGGGGGCTTTCTCAGAGGGCTTTTTACAGTTTTTCTATTCCCAATTAGCCGTTTAAGTGTACTTATTGAAAGTAGTAATTCTTTCATAGGCCGCCCTTTCTTAGTATTTGACGTTCCTTATATTGCGGTATGAGGCTTCGCAGTAGGTTGCAAACATTCATCACCCATGACTGTCCCCAATTGAGCTCAGAAGCTCAATGTCTATCATGACCTCTCTTTTAGAATGTCCAAGAGCAAGCAAACTATTCCTCCAGGAGAGGGCGCCAACAGACTACTAAAGAGATCATCATTACTCAAAGAAAACCCCAAAAACCAATGCATGATAGGAATAAACAGGTAACTTTCTTTGGAGTGGAAGCGGAGAGATCGCACCAGATGCCAATTCTAGATGTTATCACACCTGTGGTCACTGCAGCAGCAGGTGAATCCACTTTGTCCAAAAGGGATCTATTCCATTCAATTGCAAATGATCTAGATAAGACAGAGAACTGCAGCACGGGGACATAGCCGAGTTGGTCAGGTTGAGTGGTGATGAGTTTGCTATTTGGATGAATAAAGAAAGTCAAAAGTGTGAAAGATAAAAAACAAAAGGAGGAAGTGTGAAAAGTGAATGGGCCAAATTGAGGTGCATATGAAGACGTATGCTTTCTTCCAATTCATTAAATCGGGCTAATATGAATCAGGTGAATTGAGTTCTGCTTTTGGAAACTGGGTTAAGAAGGGGTGCACCGTTCCTGGAGGTACTGCAATACCAGGTCAATGCGTGGAGTGGACAGAGCAAGCTCTTTTTCCATCTCCCTGTTCTAAAAATCCATTTAATATATGGTCCCCAGATAGGGGACGTATCAGATATTAAACTGATAAGAACAGATTTTGATTTAATGAAGCTTTCCAAAGCACCACAAAAAATGCATGACCGAAGTCACACCAAAAACAGTGCAAAGGCTAGGATTCGTGTGGACCCCACCGTGAGGAGAGGGTCCCCAAAAATCAACCCCGTCCCTCCGAGCCAGAAGGCCACAGCAAGGGTCAGGGATCTTCGGTGCTCCCCCAAGCCGAAGCCTGGTTGAGCCTTGTCGTTGCTCCCAGCGTCCACCCAGGCATCTTACCCAAGTGGAGTAGAGAGCTACTAGTTGTTGGTTTCGCAGCCGAAACTGCCCGGACCGTCAACCGGTGTTGGTTTCTCAGCCCAAGGCTAACCGGACCTCCAACCGGGTGTTGGTTTCTCAGCCGAAGCTGACCCAGACCTCCAACCGGGTGTTGGTTTCTCAGCCGAAGCTGACCCAGACCTCCAACCGGGTGTTGGTTTCTCAGCCGAAGCTGACCCAGACCTCCAACCGGGTGTTAGTTTCTCAGCCCAAAGCTGACCAGACCTCCGACCGGGATTATAAAAATTTCCCTTCCTAGCCAGAAGGCCGGGATAGGATAATATGCTCAAAAAGTATGAAAAGGCAAGGTACGGTGTGCTACAGAGCCCAAGGCTTGCCGGGGTCCCAAGCCAGCAAGCTCAGACTCACTCCAGGGTCGTCAGTCCTGGGGCACGTTGTACCATAGCCCCCCACCCTTACTCAGTCTAATAGCCTCGATCCTGGTAGGGCCATGTTTTCCTCTAGATGAATATACTATCCACCCAGAGTACTAGCAAGCGCAACCTTCCAGTGTGCATTGTATCATTGTACTAAGGTGGCCTGGAGCTTAAACCACCTCTTCGAACAACACTACACTTGATCTTAGCCAAAAGGCCGAGAAGCGATAACCAGAATTGGTTTGGGCCTCGAGTGGCACCCTGGCCTATGCCGGACACATCTTAGGGAGAGAGAGCGAGAGGGAGACAAACCCACGCCTACACAAGACATTTTGTCACCCAAGCCAACCCTTGAAAAGGCTGCTTTGCAGAGCCAAAACAAGAAGAATGGTGCGTTTTGCAGCCGCCGCCCACTGCAATGAATCTGAATAACTCCTCCTTTAGGGCGCAAGCAACTCCCCTCCCCCTTGCAGTCTTTCCAATTCACGATACAAAAAGACGGACAGGACAGGTTGCCTGACTTTCCGTCACTGCCACCCTTTGCCATCCTTACCCGTAGAAAGCCCTTTCATCATCCCCAAACCCTAATCTTTTCCCTTTCCTTCCCAGCCCCCAAACCCTGCCCTCTGTACCTTTCTCACCACCCGCTTCCCTTCTCCTGTCATCCCCCTACCACCCGGGAAAAAAAGAGATTGCCCCCTCCTTCCACTAGCCCACCCTCCCACCCAAAGAACAACTTCTTCTGCGCAGCTTGTTTTCTAGGCAGCAGCGCTATTGTGATGTCATCGGGGGGCATTGTGACAAGCCGCCAGTGTTCCGTCTCTTCATGTTGTGCACAGTTCAAACGGAAAATACATCAACAGGCAGACTACAGAAAAGCTTACTATCAAAGGTTAGAGGGGGGCTTTCTCAGAGGGCTTTTTACAGTTTTTCTATTCCCAATTAGCCGTTTAAGTGTACTTATTGAAAGTAGTAATTCTTTCATAGGCCGCCCTTTCTTAGTATTTGACGTTCCTTATATTGCGGTATGAGGCTTCGCAGTAGGTTGCAAACATTCATCACCCATGACTGTCCCCAATTGAGCTCAGAAGCTCAATGTCTATCATGACCTCTCTTTTAGAATGTCCAAGAGCAAGCAAACTATTCCTCCAGGAGAGGGCGCCAACAGACTACTAAAGAGATCATCATTACTCAAAGAAAACCCCAAAAACCAATGCATGATAGGAATAAACAGGTAACTTTCTTTGGAGTGGAAGCGGAGAGATCGCACCAGATGCCAATTCTAGATGTTATCACACCTGTGGTCACTGCAGCAGCAGGTGAATCCACTTTGTCCAAAAGGGATCTATTCCATTCAATTGCAAATGATCTAGATAAGACAGAGAACTGCAGCACGGGGACATAGCCGAGTTGGTCAGGTTGAGTGGTGATGAGTTTGCTATTTGGATGAATAAAGAAAGTCAAAAGTGTGAAAGATAAAAAACAAAAGGAGGAAGTGTGAAAAGTGAATGGGCCAAATTGAGGTGCATATGAAGACGTATGCTTTCTTCCAATTCATTAAATCGGGCTAATATGAATCAGGTGAATTGAGTTCTGCTTTTGGAAACTGGGTTAAGAAGGGGTGCACCGTTCCTGGAGGTACTGCAATACCAGGTCAATGCGTGGAGTGGACAGAGCAAGCTCTTTTTCCATCTCCCTGTTCTAAAAATCCATTTAATATATGGTCCCCAGATAGGGGACGTATCAGATATTAAACTGATAAGAACAGATACTACACTTGATCTTAGCCAAAAGGCCGAGAAGCGATAACCAGAATTGGTTTGGGCCTCGAGTGGCACCCTGGCCTATGCCGGACACATCTTAGGGAGAGAGAGCGAGAGGGAGACAAACCCACGCCTACACAAGACATTTTGTCACCCAAGCCAACCCTTGAAAAGGCTGCTTTGCAGAGCCAAAACAAGAAGAATGGTGCGTTTTGCAGCCGCCGCCCACTGCAATGAATCTGAATAACTCCTCCTTTAGGGCGCAAGCAACTCCCCTCCCCCTTGCAGTCTTTCCAATTCACGATACAAAAAGACGGACAGGACAGGTTGCCTGACTTTCCGTCACTGCCACCCTTTGCCATCCTTACCCGTAGAAAGCCCTTTCATCATCCCCAAACCCTAATCTTTTCCCTTTCCTTCCCAGCCCCCAAACCCTGCCCTCTGTACCTTTCTCACCACCCGCTTCCCTTCTCCTGTCATCCCCCTACCACCCGGGAAAAAAAGAGATTGCCCCCTCCTTCCACTAGCCCACCCTCCCACCCAAAGAACAACTTCTTCTGCGCAGCTTGTTTTCTAGGCAGCAGCGCTATTGTGATGTCATCGGGGGGCATTGTGACAAGCCGCCAGTGTTCCGTCTCTTCATGTTGTGCACAGTTCAAACGGAAAATACATCAACAGGCAGACTACAGAAAAGCTTACTATCAAAGGTTAGAGGGGGGCTTTCTCAGAGGGCTTTTTACAGTTTTTCTATTCCCAATTAGCCGTTTAAGTGTACTTATTGAAAGTAGTAATTCTTTCATAGGCCGCCCTTTCTTAGTATTTGACGTTCCTTATATTGCGGTATGAGGCTTCGCAGTAGGTTGCAAACATTCATCACCCATGACTGTCCCCAATTGAGCTCAGAAGCTCAATGTCTATCATGACCTCTCTTTTAGAATGTCCAAGAGCAAGCAAACTATTCCTCCAGGAGAGGGCGCCAACAGACTACTAAAGAGATCATCATTACTCAAAGAAAACCCCAAAAACCAATGCATGATAGGAATAAACAGGTAACTTTCTTTGGAGTGGAAGCGGAGAGATCGCACCAGATGCCAATTCTAGATGTTATCACACCTGTGGTCACTGCAGCAGCAGGTGAATCCACTTTGTCCAAAAGGGATCTATTCCATTCAATTGCAAATGATCTAGATAAGACAGAGAACTGCAGCACGGGGACATAGCCGAGTTGGTCAGGTTGAGTGGTGATGAGTTTGCTATTTGGATGAATAAAGAAAGTCAAAAGTGTGAAAGATAAAAAACAAAAGGAGGAAGTGTGAAAAGTGAATGGGCCAAATTGAGGTGCATATGAAGACGTATGCTTTCTTCCAATTCATTAAATCGGGCTAATATGAATCAGGTGAATTGAGTTCTGCTTTTGGAAACTGGGTTAAGAAGGGGTGCACCGTTCCTGGAGGTACTGCAATACCAGGTCAATGCGTGGAGTGGACAGAGCAAGCTCTTTTTCCATCTCCCTGTTCTAAAAATCCATTTAATATATGGTCCCCAGATAGGGGACGTATCAGATATTAAACTGATAAGAACAGATACTACACTTGATCTTAGCCAAAAGGCCGAGAAGCGATAACCAGAATTGGTTTGGGCCTCGAGTGGCACCCTGGCCTATGCCGGACACATCTTAGGGAGAGAGAGCGAGAGGGAGACAAACCCACGCCTACACAAGACATTTTGTCACCCAAGCCAACCCTTGAAAAGGCTGCTTTGCAGAGCCAAAACAAGAAGAATGGTGCGTTTTGCAGCCGCCGCCCACTGCAATGAATCTGAATAACTCCTCCTTTAGGGCGCAAGCAACTCCCCTCCCCCTTGCAGTCTTTCCAATTCACGATACAAAAAGACGGACAGGACAGGTTGCCTGACTTTCCGTCACTGCCACCCTTTGCCATCCTTACCCGTAGAAAGCCCTTTCATCATCCCCAAACCCTAATCTTTTCCCTTTCCTTCCCAGCCCCCAAACCCTGCCCTCTGTACCTTTCTCACCACCCGCTTCCCTTCTCCTGTCATCCCCCTACCACCCGGGAAAAAAAGAGATTGCCCCCTCCTTCCACTAGCCCACCCTCCCACCCAAAGAACAACTTCTTCTGCGCAGCTTGTTTTCTAGGCAGCAGCGCTATTGTGATGTCATCGGGGGGCATTGTGACAAGCCGCCAGTGTTCCGTCTCTTCATGTTGTGCACAGTTCAAACGGAAAATACATCAACAGGCAGACTACAGAAAAGCTTACTATCAAAGGTTAGAGGGGGGCTTTCTCAGAGGGCTTTTTACAGTTTTTCTATTCCCAATTAGCCGTTTAAGTGTACTTATTGAAAGTAGTAATTCTTTCATAGGCCGCCCTTTCTTAGTATTTGACGTTCCTTATATTGCGGTATGAGGCTTCGCAGTAGGTTGCAAACATTCATCACCCATGACTGTCCCCAATTGAGCTCAGAAGCTCAATGTCTATCATGACCTCTCTTTTAGAATGTCCAAGAGCAAGCAAACTATTCCTCCAGGAGAGGGCGCCAACAGACTACTAAAGAGATCATCATTACTCAAAGAAAACCCCAAAAACCAATGCATGATAGGAATAAACAGGTAACTTTCTTTGGAGTGGAAGCGGAGAGATCGCACCAGATGCCAATTCTAGATGTTATCACACCTGTGGTCACTGCAGCAGCAGGTGAATCCACTTTGTCCAAAAGGGATCTATTCCATTCAATTGCAAATGATCTAGATAAGACAGAGAACTGCAGCACGGGGACATAGCCGAGTTGGTCAGGTTGAGTGGTGATGAGTTTGCTATTTGGATGAATAAAGAAAGTCAAAAGTGTGAAAGATAAAAAACAAAAGGAGGAAGTGTGAAAAGTGAATGGGCCAAATTGAGGTGCATATGAAGACGTATGCTTTCTTCCAATTCATTAAATCGGGCTAATATGAATCAGGTGAATTGAGTTCTGCTTTTGGAAACTGGGTTAAGAAGGGGTGCACCGTTCCTGGAGGTACTGCAATACCAGGTCAATGCGTGGAGTGGACAGAGCAAGCTCTTTTTCCATCTCCCTGTTCTAAAAATCCATTTAATATATGGTCCCCAGATAGGGGACGTATCAGATATTAAACTGATAAGAACAGATACTACACTTGATCTTAGCCAAAAGGCCGAGAAGCGATAACCAGAATTGGTTTGGGCCTCGAGTGGCACCCTGGCCTATGCCGGACACATCTTAGGGAGAGAGAGCGAGAGGGAGACAAACCCACGCCTACACAAGACATTTTGTCACCCAAGCCAACCCTTGAAAAGGCTGCTTTGCAGAGCCAAAACAAGAAGAATGGTGCGTTTTGCAGCCGCCGCCCACTGCAATGAATCTGAATAACTCCTCCTTTAGGGCGCAAGCAACTCCCCTCCCCCTTGCAGTCTTTCCAATTCACGATACAAAAAGACGGACAGGACAGGTTGCCTGACTTTCCGTCACTGCCACCCTTTGCCATCCTTACCCGTAGAAAGCCCTTTCATCATCCCCAAACCCTAATCTTTTCCCTTTCCTTCCCAGCCCCCAAACCCTGCCCTCTGTACCTTTCTCACCACCCGCTTCCCTTCTCCTGTCATCCCCCTACCACCCGGGAAAAAAAGAGATTGCCCCCTCCTTCCACTAGCCCACCCTCCCACCCAAAGAACAACTTCTTCTGCGCAGCTTGTTTTCTAGGCAGCAGCGCTATTGTGATGTCATCGGGGGGCATTGTGACAAGCCGCCAGTGTTCCGTCTCTTCATGTTGTGCACAGTTCAAACGGAAAATACATCAACAGGCAGACTACAGAAAAGCTTACTATCAAAGGTTAGAGGGGGGCTTTCTCAGAGGGCTTTTTACAGTTTTTCTATTCCCAATTAGCCGTTTAAGTGTACTTATTGAAAGTAGTAATTCTTTCATAGGCCGCCCTTTCTTAGTATTTGACGTTCCTTATATTGCGGTATGAGGCTTCGCAGTAGGTTGCAAACATTCATCACCCATGACTGTCCCCAATTGAGCTCAGAAGCTCAATGTCTATCATGACCTCTCTTTTAGAATGTCCAAGAGCAAGCAAACTATTCCTCCAGGAGAGGGCGCCAACAGACTACTAAAGAGATCATCATTACTCAAAGAAAACCCCAAAAACCAATGCATGATAGGAATAAACAGGTAACTTTCTTTGGAGTGGAAGCGGAGAGATCGCACCAGATGCCAATTCTAGATGTTATCACACCTGTGGTCACTGCAGCAGCAGGTGAATCCACTTTGTCCAAAAGGGATCTATTCCATTCAATTGCAAATGATCTAGATAAGACAGAGAACTGCAGCACGGGGACATAGCCGAGTTGGTCAGGTTGAGTGGTGATGAGTTTGCTATTTGGATGAATAAAGAAAGTCAAAAGTGTGAAAGATAAAAAACAAAAGGAGGAAGTGTGAAAAGTGAATGGGCCAAATTGAGGTGCATATGAAGACGTATGCTTTCTTCCAATTCATTAAATCGGGCTAATATGAATCAGGTGAATTGAGTTCTGCTTTTGGAAACTGGGTTAAGAAGGGGTGCACCGTTCCTGGAGGTACTGCAATACCAGGTCAATGCGTGGAGTGGACAGAGCAAGCTCTTTTTCCATCTCCCTGTTCTAAAAATCCATTTAATATATGGTCCCCAGATAGGGGACGTATCAGATATTAAACTGATAAGAACAGATACTACACTTGATCTTAGCCAAAAGGCCGAGAAGCGATAACCAGAATTGGTTTGGGCCTCGAGTGGCACCCTGGCCTATGCCGGACACATCTTAGGGAGAGAGAGCGAGAGGGAGACAAACCCACGCCTACACAAGACATTTTGTCACCCAAGCCAACCCTTGAAAAGGCTGCTTTGCAGAGCCAAAACAAGAAGAATGGTGCGTTTTGCAGCCGCCGCCCACTGCAATGAATCTGAATAACTCCTCCTTTAGGGCGCAAGCAACTCCCCTCCCCCTTGCAGTCTTTCCAATTCACGATACAAAAAGACGGACAGGACAGGTTGCCTGACTTTCCGTCACTGCCACCCTTTGCCATCCTTACCCGTAGAAAGCCCTTTCATCATCCCCAAACCCTAATCTTTTCCCTTTCCTTCCCAGCCCCCAAACCCTGCCCTCTGTACCTTTCTCACCACCCGCTTCCCTTCTCCTGTCATCCCCCTACCACCCGGGAAAAAAAGAGATTGCCCCCTCCTTCCACTAGCCCACCCTCCCACCCAAAGAACAACTTCTTCTGCGCAGCTTGTTTTCTAGGCAGCAGCGCTATTGTGATGTCATCGGGGGGCATTGTGACAAGCCGCCAGTGTTCCGTCTCTTCATGTTGTGCACAGTTCAAACGGAAAATACATCAACAGGCAGACTACAGAAAAGCTTACTATCAAAGGTTAGAGGGGGGCTTTCTCAGAGGGCTTTTTACAGTTTTTCTATTCCCAATTAGCCGTTTAAGTGTACTTATTGAAAGTAGTAATTCTTTCATAGGCCGCCCTTTCTTAGTATTTGACGTTCCTTATATTGCGGTATGAGGCTTCGCAGTAGGTTGCAAACATTCATCACCCATGACTGTCCCCAATTGAGCTCAGAAGCTCAATGTCTATCATGACCTCTCTTTTAGAATGTCCAAGAGCAAGCAAACTATTCCTCCAGGAGAGGGCGCCAACAGACTACTAAAGAGATCATCATTACTCAAAGAAAACCCCAAAAACCAATGCATGATAGGAATAAACAGGTAACTTTCTTTGGAGTGGAAGCGGAGAGATCGCACCAGATGCCAATTCTAGATGTTATCACACCTGTGGTCACTGCAGCAGCAGGTGAATCCACTTTGTCCAAAAGGGATCTATTCCATTCAATTGCAAATGATCTAGATAAGACAGAGAACTGCAGCACGGGGACATAGCCGAGTTGGTCAGGTTGAGTGGTGATGAGTTTGCTATTTGGATGAATAAAGAAAGTCAAAAGTGTGAAAGATAAAAAACAAAAGGAGGAAGTGTGAAAAGTGAATGGGCCAAATTGAGGTGCATATGAAGACGTATGCTTTCTTCCAATTCATTAAATCGGGCTAATATGAATCAGGTGAATTGAGTTCTGCTTTTGGAAACTGGGTTAAGAAGGGGTGCACCGTTCCTGGAGGTACTGCAATACCAGGTCAATGCGTGGAGTGGACAGAGCAAGCTCTTTTTCCATCTCCCTGTTCTAAAAATCCATTTAATATATGGTCCCCAGATAGGGGACGTATCAGATATTAAACTGATAAGAACAGATACTACACTTGATCTTAGCCAAAAGGCCGAGAAGCGATAACCAGAATTGGTTTGGGCCTCGAGTGGCACCCTGGCCTATGCCGGACACATCTTAGGGAGAGAGAGCGAGAGGGAGACAAACCCACGCCTACACAAGACATTTTGTCACCCAAGCCAACCCTTGAAAAGGCTGCTTTGCAGAGCCAAAACAAGAAGAATGGTGCGTTTTGCAGCCGCCGCCCACTGCAATGAATCTGAATAACTCCTCCTTTAGGGCGCAAGCAACTCCCCTCCCCCTTGCAGTCTTTCCAATTCACGATACAAAAAGACGGACAGGACAGGTTGCCTGACTTTCCGTCACTGCCACCCTTTGCCATCCTTACCCGTAGAAAGCCCTTTCATCATCCCCAAACCCTAATCTTTTCCCTTTCCTTCCCAGCCCCCAAACCCTGCCCTCTGTACCTTTCTCACCACCCGCTTCCCTTCTCCTGTCATCCCCCTACCACCCGGGAAAAAAAGAGATTGCCCCCTCCTTCCACTAGCCCACCCTCCCACCCAAAGAACAACTTCTTCTGCGCAGCTTGTTTTCTAGGCAGCAGCGCTATTGTGATGTCATCGGGGGGCATTGTGACAAGCCGCCAGTGTTCCGTCTCTTCATGTTGTGCACAGTTCAAACGGAAAATACATCAACAGGCAGACTACAGAAAAGCTTACTATCAAAGGTTAGAGGGGGGCTTTCTCAGAGGGCTTTTTACAGTTTTTCTATTCCCAATTAGCCGTTTAAGTGTACTTATTGAAAGTAGTAATTCTTTCATAGGCCGCCCTTTCTTAGTATTTGACGTTCCTTATATTGCGGTATGAGGCTTCGCAGTAGGTTGCAAACATTCATCACCCATGACTGTCCCCAATTGAGCTCAGAAGCTCAATGTCTATCATGACCTCTCTTTTAGAATGTCCAAGAGCAAGCAAACTATTCCTCCAGGAGAGGGCGCCAACAGACTACTAAAGAGATCATCATTACTCAAAGAAAACCCCAAAAACCAATGCATGATAGGAATAAACAGGTAACTTTCTTTGGAGTGGAAGCGGAGAGATCGCACCAGATGCCAATTCTAGATGTTATCACACCTGTGGTCACTGCAGCAGCAGGTGAATCCACTTTGTCCAAAAGGGATCTATTCCATTCAATTGCAAATGATCTAGATAAGACAGAGAACTGCAGCACGGGGACATAGCCGAGTTGGTCAGGTTGAGTGGTGATGAGTTTGCTATTTGGATGAATAAAGAAAGTCAAAAGTGTGAAAGATAAAAAACAAAAGGAGGAAGTGTGAAAAGTGAATGGGCCAAATTGAGGTGCATATGAAGACGTATGCTTTCTTCCAATTCATTAAATCGGGCTAATATGAATCAGGTGAATTGAGTTCTGCTTTTGGAAACTGGGTTAAGAAGGGGTGCACCGTTCCTGGAGGTACTGCAATACCAGGTCAATGCGTGGAGTGGACAGAGCAAGCTCTTTTTCCATCTCCCTGTTCTAAAAATCCATTTAATATATGGTCCCCAGATAGGGGACGTATCAGATATTAAACTGATAAGAACAGATTTTTGATTTAATGAAGCTTTCCAAAGCACCACAAAAAATGCATGACCGAAGTCACACCAAAAACAGTGCAAAGGCTAGGATTCGTGTGGACCCCACCGTGAGGAGAGGGTCCCCAAAAATCAACCCCGTCCCTCCGAGCCAGAAGGCCACAGCAAGGGTCAGGGATCTTCGGTGCTCTCCCAAGCCGAAGCCTGGTTGAGCCTTGTCGTTGCTCCCAGCGTCCACCCAGGCATCTTACCCAAGTGGAGTAGAGAGCTACTAGTTGTTGGTTTCGCAGCCGAAACTGCCCGGACCGTCAACCGGTGTTGGTTTCTCAGCCCAAGGCTAACCGGACCTCCAACCGGGTGTTGGTTTCTCAGCCGAAGCTGACCCAGACCTCCAACCGGGTGTTGGTTTCTCAGCCGAAGCTGACCCAGACCTCCAACCGGGTGTTAGTTTCTCAGCCCAAAGCTGACCAGACCTCCGACCGGGATTATAAAAATTTCCCTTCCTAGCCAGAAGGCCGGGATAGGGTAATATGCTCAAAAAGTATGAAAAGGCAAGGTACGGTGTGCTACAGAGCCCAAGGCTTGCCGGGGTCCCAAGCCAGCAAGCTCAGACTCACTCCAGGGTCGTCAGTCCTGGGGCACGTTGTACCATAGCCCCCCACCCTTACTCAGTCTAATAGCCTCGATCCTGGTAGGGCCATGTTTTCCTCTAGATGAATATACTATCCACCCAGAGTACTAGCAAGCGCAACCTTCCAGTGTGCATTGTATCATTGTACTAAGGTGGCCTGGAGCTTAAACCACCTCTTCGAACAACACTACACTTGATCTTAGCCAAAAGGCCGAGAAGCGATAACCAGAATTGGTTTGGGCCTCGAGTGGCACCCTGGCCTATGCCGGACACATCTTAGGGAGAGAGAGCGAGAGGGAGACAAACCCACGCCTACACAAGACATTTTGTCACCCAAGCCAACCCTTGAAAAGGCTGCTTTGCAGAGCCAAAACAAGAAGAATGGTGCGTTTTGCAGCCGCCGCCCACTGCAATGAATCTGAATAACTCCTCCTTTAGGGCGCAAGCAACTCCCCTCCCCCTTGCAGTCTTTCCAATTCACGATACAAAAAGACGGACAGGACAGGTTGCCTGACTTTCCGTCACTGCCACCCTTTGCCATCCTTACCCGTAGAAAGCCCTTTCATCATCCCCAAACCCTAATCTTTTCCCTTTCCTTCCCAGCCCCCAAACCCTGCCCTCTGTACCTTTCTCACCACCCGCTTCCCTTCTCCTGTCATCCCCCTACCACCCGGGAAAAAAAGAGATTGCCCCCTCCTTCCACTAGCCCACCCTCCCACCCAAAGAACAACTTCTTCTGCGCAGCTTGTTTTCTAGGCAGCAGCGCTATTGTGATGTCATCGGGGGGCATTGTGACAAGCCGCCAGTGTTCCGTCTCTTCATGTTGTGCACAGTTCAAACGGAAAATACATCAACAGGCAGACTACAGAAAAGCTTACTATCAAAGGTTAGAGGGGGGCTTTCTCAGAGGGCTTTTTACAGTTTTTCTATTCCCAATTAGCCGTTTAAGTGTACTTATTGAAAGTAGTAATTCTTTCATAGGCCGCCCTTTCTTAGTATTTGACGTTCCTTATATTGCGGTATGAGGCTTCGCAGTAGGTTGCAAACATTCATCACCCATGACTGTCCCCAATTGAGCTCAGAAGCTCAATGTCTATCATGACCTCTCTTTTAGAATGTCCAAGAGCAAGCAAACTATTCCTCCAGGAGAGGGCGCCAACAGACTACTAAAGAGATCATCATTACTCAAAGAAAACCCCAAAAACCAATGCATGATAGGAATAAACAGGTAACTTTCTTTGGAGTGGAAGCGGAGAGATCGCACCAGATGCCAATTCTAGATGTTATCACACCTGTGGTCACTGCAGCAGCAGGTGAATCCACTTTGTCCAAAAGGGATCTATTCCATTCAATTGCAAATGATCTAGATAAGACAGAGAACTGCAGCACGGGGACATAGCCGAGTTGGTCAGGTTGAGTGGTGATGAGTTTGCTATTTGGATGAATAAAGAAAGTCAAAAGTGTGAAAGATAAAAAACAAAAGGAGGAAGTGTGAAAAGTGAATGGGCCAAATTGAGGTGCATATGAAGACGTATGCTTTCTTCCAATTCATTAAATCGGGCTAATATGAATCAGGTGAATTGAGTTCTGCTTTTGGAAACTGGGTTAAGAAGGGGTGCACCGTTCCTGGAGGTACTGCAATACCAGGTCAATGCGTGGAGTGGACAGAGCAAGCTCTTTTTCCATCTCCCTGTTCTAAAAATCCATTTAATATATGGTCCCCAGATAGGGGACGTATCAGATATTAAACTGATAAGAACAGATACTACACTTGATCTTAGCCAAAAGGCCGAGAAGCGATAACCAGAATTGGTTTGGGCCTCGAGTGGCACCCTGGCCTATGCCGGACACATCTTAGGGAGAGAGAGCGAGAGGGAGACAAACCCACGCCTACACAAGACATTTTGTCACCCAAGCCAACCCTTGAAAAGGCTGCTTTGCAGAGCCAAAACAAGAAGAATGGTGCGTTTTGCAGCCGCCGCCCACTGCAATGAATCTGAATAACTCCTCCTTTAGGGCGCAAGCAACTCCCCTCCCCCTTGCAGTCTTTCCAATTCACGATACAAAAAGACGGACAGGACAGGTTGCCTGACTTTCCGTCACTGCCACCCTTTGCCATCCTTACCCGTAGAAAGCCCTTTCATCATCCCCAAACCCTAATCTTTTCCCTTTCCTTCCCAGCCCCCAAACCCTGCCCTCTGTACCTTTCTCACCACCCGCTTCCCTTCTCCTGTCATCCCCCTACCACCCGGGAAAAAAAGAGATTGCCCCCTCCTTCCACTAGCCCACCCTCCCACCCAAAGAACAACTTCTTCTGCGCAGCTTGTTTTCTAGGCAGCAGCGCTATTGTGATGTCATCGGGGGGCATTGTGACAAGCCGCCAGTGTTCCGTCTCTTCATGTTGTGCACAGTTCAAACGGAAAATACATCAACAGGCAGACTACAGAAAAGCTTACTATCAAAGGTTAGAGGGGGGCTTTCTCAGAGGGCTTTTTACAGTTTTTCTATTCCCAATTAGCCGTTTAAGTGTACTTATTGAAAGTAGTAATTCTTTCATAGGCCGCCCTTTCTTAGTATTTGACGTTCCTTATATTGCGGTATGAGGCTTCGCAGTAGGTTGCAAACATTCATCACCCATGACTGTCCCCAATTGAGCTCAGAAGCTCAATGTCTATCATGACCTCTCTTTTAGAATGTCCAAGAGCAAGCAAACTATTCCTCCAGGAGAGGGCGCCAACAGACTACTAAAGAGATCATCATTACTCAAAGAAAACCCCAAAAACCAATGCATGATAGGAATAAACAGGTAACTTTCTTTGGAGTGGAAGCGGAGAGATCGCACCAGATGCCAATTCTAGATGTTATCACACCTGTGGTCACTGCAGCAGCAGGTGAATCCACTTTGTCCAAAAGGGATCTATTCCATTCAATTGCAAATGATCTAGATAAGACAGAGAACTGCAGCACGGGGACATAGCCGAGTTGGTCAGGTTGAGTGGTGATGAGTTTGCTATTTGGATGAATAAAGAAAGTCAAAAGTGTGAAAGATAAAAAACAAAAGGAGGAAGTGTGAAAAGTGAATGGGCCAAATTGAGGTGCATATGAAGACGTATGCTTTCTTCCAATTCATTAAATCGGGCTAATATGAATCAGGTGAATTGAGTTCTGCTTTTGGAAACTGGGTTAAGAAGGGGTGCACCGTTCCTGGAGGTACTGCAATACCAGGTCAATGCGTGGAGTGGACAGAGCAAGCTCTTTTTCCATCTCCCTGTTCTAAAAATCCATTTAATATATGGTCCCCAGATAGGGGACGTATCAGATATTAAACTGATAAGAACAGATACTACACTTGATCTTAGCCAAAAGGCCGAGAAGCGATAACCAGAATTGGTTTGGGCCTCGAGTGGCACCCTGGCCTATGCCGGACACATCTTAGGGAGAGAGAGCGAGAGGGAGACAAACCCACGCCTACACAAGACATTTTGTCACCCAAGCCAACCCTTGAAAAGGCTGCTTTGCAGAGCCAAAACAAGAAGAATGGTGCGTTTTGCAGCCGCCGCCCACTGCAATGAATCTGAATAACTCCTCCTTTAGGGCGCAAGCAACTCCCCTCCCCCTTGCAGTCTTTCCAATTCACGATACAAAAAGACGGACAGGACAGGTTGCCTGACTTTCCGTCACTGCCACCCTTTGCCATCCTTACCCGTAGAAAGCCCTTTCATCATCCCCAAACCCTAATCTTTTCCCTTTCCTTCCCAGCCCCCAAACCCTGCCCTCTGTACCTTTCTCACCACCCGCTTCCCTTCTCCTGTCATCCCCCTACCACCCGGGAAAAAAAGAGATTGCCCCCTCCTTCCACTAGCCCACCCTCCCACCCAAAGAACAACTTCTTCTGCGCAGCTTGTTTTCTAGGCAGCAGCGCTATTGTGATGTCATCGGGGGGCATTGTGACAAGCCGCCAGTGTTCCGTCTCTTCATGTTGTGCACAGTTCAAACGGAAAATACATCAACAGGCAGACTACAGAAAAGCTTACTATCAAAGGTTAGAGGGGGGCTTTCTCAGAGGGCTTTTTACAGTTTTTCTATTCCCAATTAGCCGTTTAAGTGTACTTATTGAAAGTAGTAATTCTTTCATAGGCCGCCCTTTCTTAGTATTTGACGTTCCTTATATTGCGGTATGAGGCTTCGCAGTAGGTTGCAAACATTCATCACCCATGACTGTCCCCAATTGAGCTCAGAAGCTCAATGTCTATCATGACCTCTCTTTTAGAATGTCCAAGAGCAAGCAAACTATTCCTCCAGGAGAGGGCGCCAACAGACTACTAAAGAGATCATCATTACTCAAAGAAAACCCCAAAAACCAATGCATGATAGGAATAAACAGGTAACTTTCTTTGGAGTGGAAGCGGAGAGATCGCACCAGATGCCAATTCTAGATGTTATCACACCTGTGGTCACTGCAGCAGCAGGTGAATCCACTTTGTCCAAAAGGGATCTATTCCATTCAATTGCAAATGATCTAGATAAGACAGAGAACTGCAGCACGGGGACATAGCCGAGTTGGTCAGGTTGAGTGGTGATGAGTTTGCTATTTGGATGAATAAAGAAAGTCAAAAGTGTGAAAGATAAAAAACAAAAGGAGGAAGTGTGAAAAGTGAATGGGCCAAATTGAGGTGCATATGAAGACGTATGCTTTCTTCCAATTCATTAAATCGGGCTAATATGAATCAGGTGAATTGAGTTCTGCTTTTGGAAACTGGGTTAAGAAGGGGTGCACCGTTCCTGGAGGTACTGCAATACCAGGTCAATGCGTGGAGTGGACAGAGCAAGCTCTTTTTCCATCTCCCTGTTCTAAAAATCCATTTAATATATGGTCCCCAGATAGGGGACGTATCAGATATTAAACTGATAAGAACAGATACTACACTTGATCTTAGCCAAAAGGCCGAGAAGCGATAACCAGAATTGGTTTGGGCCTCGAGTGGCACCCTGGCCTATGCCGGACACATCTTAGGGAGAGAGAGCGAGAGGGAGACAAACCCACGCCTACACAAGACATTTTGTCACCCAAGCCAACCCTTGAAAAGGCTGCTTTGCAGAGCCAAAACAAGAAGAATGGTGCGTTTTGCAGCCGCCGCCCACTGCAATGAATCTGAATAACTCCTCCTTTAGGGCGCAAGCAACTCCCCTCCCCCTTGCAGTCTTTCCAATTCACGATACAAAAAGACGGACAGGACAGGTTGCCTGACTTTCCGTCACTGCCACCCTTTGCCATCCTTACCCGTAGAAAGCCCTTTCATCATCCCCAAACCCTAATCTTTTCCCTTTCCTTCCCAGCCCCCAAACCCTGCCCTCTGTACCTTTCTCACCACCCGCTTCCCTTCTCCTGTCATCCCCCTACCACCCGGGAAAAAAAGAGATTGCCCCCTCCTTCCACTAGCCCACCCTCCCACCCAAAGAACAACTTCTTCTGCGCAGCTTGTTTTCTAGGCAGCAGCGCTATTGTGATGTCATCGGGGGGCATTGTGACAAGCCGCCAGTGTTCCGTCTCTTCATGTTGTGCACAGTTCAAACGGAAAATACATCAACAGGCAGACTACAGAAAAGCTTACTATCAAAGGTTAGAGGGGGGCTTTCTCAGAGGGCTTTTTACAGTTTTTCTATTCCCAATTAGCCGTTTAAGTGTACTTATTGAAAGTAGTAATTCTTTCATAGGCCGCCCTTTCTTAGTATTTGACGTTCCTTATATTGCGGTATGAGGCTTCGCAGTAGGTTGCAAACATTCATCACCCATGACTGTCCCCAATTGAGCTCAGAAGCTCAATGTCTATCATGACCTCTCTTTTAGAATGTCCAAGAGCAAGCAAACTATTCCTCCAGGAGAGGGCGCCAACAGACTACTAAAGAGATCATCATTACTCAAAGAAAACCCCAAAAACCAATGCATGATAGGAATAAACAGGTAACTTTCTTTGGAGTGGAAGCGGAGAGATCGCACCAGATGCCAATTCTAGATGTTATCACACCTGTGGTCACTGCAGCAGCAGGTGAATCCACTTTGTCCAAAAGGGATCTATTCCATTCAATTGCAAATGATCTAGATAAGACAGAGAACTGCAGCACGGGGACATAGCCGAGTTGGTCAGGTTGAGTGGTGATGAGTTTGCTATTTGGATGAATAAAGAAAGTCAAAAGTGTGAAAGATAAAAAACAAAAGGAGGAAGTGTGAAAAGTGAATGGGCCAAATTGAGGTGCATATGAAGACGTATGCTTTCTTCCAATTCATTAAATCGGGCTAATATGAATCAGGTGAATTGAGTTCTGCTTTTGGAAACTGGGTTAAGAAGGGGTGCACCGTTCCTGGAGGTACTGCAATACCAGGTCAATGCGTGGAGTGGACAGAGCAAGCTCTTTTTCCATCTCCCTGTTCTAAAAATCCATTTAATATATGGTCCCCAGATAGGGGACGTATCAGATATTAAACTGATAAGAACAGATACTACACTTGATCTTAGCCAAAAGGCCGAGAAGCGATAACCAGAATTGGTTTGGGCCTCGAGTGGCACCCTGGCCTATGCCGGACACATCTTAGGGAGAGAGAGCGAGAGGGAGACAAACCCACGCCTACACAAGACATTTTGTCACCCAAGCCAACCCTTGAAAAGGCTGCTTTGCAGAGCCAAAACAAGAAGAATGGTGCGTTTTGCAGCCGCCGCCCACTGCAATGAATCTGAATAACTCCTCCTTTAGGGCGCAAGCAACTCCCCTCCCCCTTGCAGTCTTTCCAATTCACGATACAAAAAGACGGACAGGACAGGTTGCCTGACTTTCCGTCACTGCCACCCTTTGCCATCCTTACCCGTAGAAAGCCCTTTCATCATCCCCAAACCCTAATCTTTTCCCTTTCCTTCCCAGCCCCCAAACCCTGCCCTCTGTACCTTTCTCACCACCCGCTTCCCTTCTCCTGTCATCCCCCTACCACCCGGGAAAAAAAGAGATTGCCCCCTCCTTCCACTAGCCCACCCTCCCACCCAAAGAACAACTTCTTCTGCGCAGCTTGTTTTCTAGGCAGCAGCGCTATTGTGATGTCATCGGGGGGCATTGTGACAAGCCGCCAGTGTTCCGTCTCTTCATGTTGTGCACAGTTCAAACGGAAAATACATCAACAGGCAGACTACAGAAAAGCTTACTATCAAAGGTTAGAGGGGGGCTTTCTCAGAGGGCTTTTTACAGTTTTTCTATTCCCAATTAGCCGTTTAAGTGTACTTATTGAAAGTAGTAATTCTTTCATAGGCCGCCCTTTCTTAGTATTTGACGTTCCTTATATTGCGGTATGAGGCTTCGCAGTAGGTTGCAAACATTCATCACCCATGACTGTCCCCAATTGAGCTCAGAAGCTCAATGTCTATCATGACCTCTCTTTTAGAATGTCCAAGAGCAAGCAAACTATTCCTCCAGGAGAGGGCGCCAACAGACTACTAAAGAGATCATCATTACTCAAAGAAAACCCCAAAAACCAATGCATGATAGGAATAAACAGGTAACTTTCTTTGGAGTGGAAGCGGAGAGATCGCACCAGATGCCAATTCTAGATGTTATCACACCTGTGGTCACTGCAGCAGCAGGTGAATCCACTTTGTCCAAAAGGGATCTATTCCATTCAATTGCAAATGATCTAGATAAGACAGAGAACTGCAGCACGGGGACATAGCCGAGTTGGTCAGGTTGAGTGGTGATGAGTTTGCTATTTGGATGAATAAAGAAAGTCAAAAGTGTGAAAGATAAAAAACAAAAGGAGGAAGTGTGAAAAGTGAATGGGCCAAATTGAGGTGCATATGAAGACGTATGCTTTCTTCCAATTCATTAAATCGGGCTAATATGAATCAGGTGAATTGAGTTCTGCTTTTGGAAACTGGGTTAAGAAGGGGTGCACCGTTCCTGGAGGTACTGCAATACCAGGTCAATGCGTGGAGTGGACAGAGCAAGCTCTTTTTCCATCTCCCTGTTCTAAAAATCCATTTAATATATGGTCCCCAGATAGGGGACGTATCAGATATTAAACTGATAAGAACAGATTTTGATTTAATGAAGCTTTCCAAAGCACCACAAAAAATGCATGACCGAAGTCACACCAAAAACAGTGCAAAGGCTAGGATTCGTGTGGACCCCACCGTGAGGAGAGGGTCCCCAAAAATCAACCCCGTCCCTCCGAGCCAGAAGGCCACAGCAAGGGTCAGGGATCTTCGGTGCTCCCCCAAGCCGAAGCCTGGTTGAGCCTTGTCGTTGCTCCCAGCGTCCACCCAGGCATCTTACCCAAGTGGAGTAGAGAGCTACTAGTTGTTGGTTTCGCAGCCGAAACTGCCCGGACCGTCAACCGGTGTTGGTTTCTCAGCCCAAGGCTAACCGGACCTCCAACCGGGTGTTGGTTTCTCAGCCGAAGCTGACCCAGACCTCCAACCGGGTGTTGGTTTCTCAGCCGAAGCTGACCCAGACCTCCAACCGGGTGTTAGTTTCTCAGCCCAAAGCTGACCAGACCTCCGACCGGGATTATAAAAATTTCCCTTCCTAGCCAGAAGGCCGGGATAGGATAATATGCTCAAAAAGTATGAAAAGGCAAGGTACGGTGTGCTACAGAGCCCAAGGCTTGCCGGGGTCCCAAGCCAGCAAGCTCAGACTCACTCCAGGGTCGTCAGTCCTGGGGCACGTTGTACCATAGCCCCCCACCCTTACTCAGTCTAATAGCCTCGATCCTGGTAGGGCCATGTTTTCCTCTAGATGAATATACTATCCACCCAGAGTACTAGCAAGCGCAACCTTCCAGTGTGCATTGTATCATTGTACTAAGGTGGCCTGGAGCTTAAACCACCTCTTCGAACAACACTACACTTGATCTTAGCCAAAAGGCCGAGAAGCGATAACCAGAATTGGTTTGGGCCTCGAGTGGCACCCTGGCCTATGCCGGACACATCTTAGGGAGAGAGAGCGAGAGGGAGACAAACCCACGCCTACACAAGACATTTTGTCACCCAAGCCAACCCTTGAAAAGGCTGCTTTGCAGAGCCAAAACAAGAAGAATGGTGCGTTTTGCAGCCGCCGCCCACTGCAATGAATCTGAATAACTCCTCCTTTAGGGCGCAAGCAACTCCCCTCCCCCTTGCAGTCTTTCCAATTCACGATACAAAAAGACGGACAGGACAGGTTGCCTGACTTTCCGTCACTGCCACCCTTTGCCATCCTTACCCGTAGAAAGCCCTTTCATCATCCCCAAACCCTAATCTTTTCCCTTTCCTTCCCAGCCCCCAAACCCTGCCCTCTGTACCTTTCTCACCACCCGCTTCCCTTCTCCTGTCATCCCCCTACCACCCGGGAAAAAAAGAGATTGCCCCCTCCTTCCACTAGCCCACCCTCCCACCCAAAGAACAACTTCTTCTGCGCAGCTTGTTTTCTAGGCAGCAGCGCTATTGTGATGT
>NW_027443622.1:0-39382 GCF_048569485.1 Anomaloglossus baeobatrachus | reverse complement strand
CGCATACATGAAATGAACACATTTTTCTCCAAAACTATAACAGATGCAAGCTTGTCCTGTTTGGTGGAGATGATATTTAATAAAATAAGTAGAAATCCACTAAAAGTTTTGTTTGGTTATATTGCAATCCCGAGATAATCGTCTCCATGCTCCAAATCCATTTTAAAGCCATTTTTAAGGCATTTCGCGCATACATGAAATGAACACATTTTTCTCCAAAACTATAACAGATGCAAGCTTGTCCTGTTTGGTGGAGATGATATTTAATAAAATAAGTAGAAATCCACTAAAAGTTTTGTTTGGTTATCTTGCAATCCCGAGATAATCGTCTCCATGCTCCAAATCCATTTAAAGCCATTTTTAAGGCATTTCGCGCATACATGAAATGAACACATTTTTCTCCAAAACTATAACAGATGCAAGCTTGTCCTGTTTGGTGGAGATGATATTTAATAAAATAAGTAGAAATCCACTAAAAGTTTTGTTTGGTTATCTTGCAATCCCGAGATAATCGTCTCCATGCTCCAAATCCATTTTAAAGCCATTTTTAAGGCATTTCGCGCATACATGAAATGAACACATTTTTCTCCAAAACTATAACAGATGCAAGCTTGTCCTGTTTGGTGGAGATGATATTTAATAAAATAAGTAGAAATCCACTAAAAGTTTTGTTTGGTTATATTGCAATCCCGAGATAATCGTCTCCATGCTCCAAATCCATTTTAAAGCCATTTTTAAGGCATTTCGCGCATACATGAAATGAACACATTTTTCTCCAAAACTATAACAGATGCAAGCTTGTCCTGTTTGGTGGAGATGATATTTAATAAAATAAGTAGAAATCCACTAAAAGTTTTGTTTGGTTATATTGCAATCCCGAGATAATCGTCTCCATGCTCCAAATCCATTTTAAAGCCATTTTTAAGGCATTTCGCGCATACATGAAATGAACACATTTTTCTCCAAAACTATAACAGATGCAAGCTTGTCCTGTTTGGTGGAGATGATATTTAATAAAATAAGTAGAAATCCACTAAAAGTTTTGTTTGGTTATCTTGCAATCCCGAGATAATCGTCTCCATGCTCCAAATCCATTTTAAAGCCATTTTTAAGGCATTTCGCGCATACATGAAATGAACACATTTTTCTCCAAAACTATAACAGATGCAAGCTTGTCCTGTTTGGTGGAGATGATATTTAATAAAATAAGTAGAAATCCACTAAAAGTTTTGTTTGGTTATCTTGCAATCCCGAGATAATCGTCTCCATGCTCCAAATCCATTTTAAAGCCATTTTTAAGGCATTTCGCGCATACATGAAATGAACACATTTTTCTCCAAAACTATAACAGATGCAAGCTTGTCCTGTTTGGTGGAGATGATATTTAATAAAATAAGTAGAAATCCACTAAAAGTTTTGTTTGGTTATCTTGCAATCCCGAGATAATCGTCTCCATGCTCCAAATCCATTTTAAAGCCATTTTTAAGGCATTTCGCGCATACATGAAATGAACACATTTTTCTCCAAAACTATAACAGATGCAAGCTTGTCCTGTTTGGTGGAGATGATATTTAATAAAATAAGTAGAAATCCACTAAAAGTTTTGTTTGGTTATCTTGCAATCCCGAGATAATCGTCTCCATGCTCCAAATCCATTTTAAAGCCATTTTTAAGGCATTTCGCGCATACATGAAATGAACACATTTTTCTCCAAAACTATAACAGATGCAAGCTTGTCCTGTTTGGTGGAGATGATATTTAATAAAATAAGTAGAAATCCACTAAAAGTTTTGTTTGGTTATCTTGCAATCCCGAGATAATCGTCTCCATGCTCCAAATCCATTTTAAAGCCATTTTTAAGGCATTTCGCGCATACATGAAATGAACACATTTTTCTCCAAAACTATAACAGATGCAAGCTTGTCCTGTTTGGTGGAGATGATATTTAATAAAATAAGTAGAAATCCACTAAAAGTTTTGTTTGGTTATCTTGCAATCCCGAGATAATCGTCTCCATGCTCCAAATCCATTTTAAAGCCATTTTTAAGGCATTTCGCGCATACATGAAATGAACACATTTTTCTCCAAAACTATAACAGATGCAAGCTTGTCCTGTTTGGTGGAGATGATATTTAATAAAATAAGTAGAAATCCACTAAAAGTTTTGTTTGGTTATCTTGCAATCCCGAGATAATCGTCTCCATGCTCCAAATCCATTTTAAAGCCATTTTTAAGGCATTTCGCGCATACATGAAATGAACACATTTTTCTCCAAAACTATAACAGATGCAAGCTTGTCCTGTTTGGTGGAGATGATATTTAATAAAATAAGTAGAAATCCACTAAAAGTTTTGTTTGGTTATCTTGCAATCCCGAGATAATCGTCTCCATGCTCCAAATCCATTTTAAAGCCATTTTTAAGGCATTTCGCGCATACATGAAATGAACACATTTTTCTCCAAAACTATAACAGATGCAAGCTTGTCCTGTTTGGTGGAGATGATATTTAATAAAATAAGTAGAAATCCACTAAAAGTTTTGTTTGGTTATCTTGCAATCCCGAGATAATCGTCTCCATGCTCCAAATCCATTTTAAAGCCATTTTTAAGGCATTTCGCGCATACATGAAATGAACACATTTTTCTCCAAAACTATAACAGATGCAAGCTTGTCCTGTTTGGTGGAGATGATATTTAATAAAATAAGTAGAAATCCACTAAAAGTTTTGTTTGGTTATCTTGCAATCCCGAGATAATCGTCTCCATGCTCCAAATCCATTTTAAAGCCATTTTTAAGGCATTTCGCGCATACATGAAATGAACACATTTTTCTCCAAAACTATAACAGATGCAAGCTTGTCCTGTTTGGTGGAGATGATATTTAATAAAATAAGTAGAAATCCACTAAAGTTTTGTTTGGTTATCTTGCAATCCCGAGATAATCGTCTCCATGCTCCAAATCCATTTTAAAGCCATTTTTAAGGCATTTCGCGCATACATGAAATGAACACATTTTTCTCCAAAACTATAACAGATGCAAGCTTGTCCTGTTTGGTGGAGATGATATTTAATAAAATAAGTAGAAATCCACTAAAAGTTTTGTTTGGTTATCTTGCAATCCGAGATAATCGTCTCCATGCTCCAAATCCATTTTAAAGCCATTTTTAAGGCATTTCGCGCATACATGAAATGAACACATTTTTCTCCAAAACTATAACAGATGCAAGCTTGTCCTGTTTGGTGGAGATGATATTTAATAAAATAAGTAGAAATCCACTAAAAGTTTTGTTTGGTTATCTTGCAATCCCGAGATAATCGTCTCCATGCTCCAAATCCATTTTAAAGCCATTTTTAAGGCATTTCGCGCATACATGAAATGAACACATTTTTCTCCAAAACTATAACAGATGCAAGCTTGTCCTGTTTGGTGGAGATGATATTTAATAAAATAAGTAGAAATCCACTAAAAGTTTTGTTTGGTTATCTTGCAATCCCGAGATAATCGTCTCCATGCTCCAAATCCATTTTAAAGCCATTTTTAAGGCATTTCGCGCATACATGAAATGAACACATTTTTCTCCAAAACTATAACAGATGCAAGCTTGTCCTGTTTGGTGGAGATGATATTTAATAAAATAAGTAGAAATCCACTAAAAGTTTTGTTTGGTTATCTTGCAATCCCGAGATAATCGTCTCATGCTCCAAATCCATTTTAAAGCCATTTTTAAGGCATTTCGCGCATACATGAAATGAACACATTTTTCTCCAAAACTATAACAGATGCAAGCTTGTCCTGTTTGGTGGAGATGATATTTAATAAAATAAGTAGAAATCCACTAAAAGTTTTGTTTGGTTATCTTGCAATCCCGAGATAATCGTCTCCATGCTCCAAATCCATTTTAAAGCCATTTTTAAGGCATTTCGCGCATACATGAAATGAACACATTTTTCTCCAAAACTATAACAGATGCAAGCTTGTCCTGTTGGTGGAGATGATATTTAATAAAATAAGTAGAAATCCACTAAAGTTTTGTTTGGTTATCTTGCAATCCCGAGATAATCGTCTCCATGCTCCAAATCCATTTTAAAGCCATTTTTAAGGCATTTCGCGCATACATGAAATGAACACATTTTTCTCCAAAACTATAACAGATGCAAGCTTGTCCTGTTTGGTGGAGATGATATTTAATAAAATAAGTAGAAATCCACTAAAAGTTTTGTTTGGTTATCTTGCAATCCCGAGATAATCGTCTCCATGCTCCAAATCCATTTTAAAGCCATTTTTAAGGCATTTCGCGCATACATGAAATGAACACATTTTTCTCCAAAACTATAACAGATGCAAGCTTGTCCTGTTTGGTGGAGATGATATTTAATAAAATAAGTAGAAATCCACTAAAAGTTTTGTTTGGTTATCTTGCAATCCCGAGATAATCGTCTCCATGCTCCAAATCCATTTTTAAAGCCATTTTTAAGGCATTTCGCGCATACATGAAATGAACACATTTTTCTCCAAAACTATAACAGATGCAAGCTTGTCCTGTTTGGTGGAGATGATATTTAATAAAATAAGTAGAAATCCACTAAAAGTTTTGTTTGGTTATCTTGCAATCCCGAGATAATCGTCTCCATGCTCCAAATCCATTTTAAAGCCATTTTTAAGGCATTTCGCGCATACATGAAATGAACACATTTTTCTCCAAAACTATAACAGATGCAAGCTTGTCCTGTTTGGTGGAGATGATATTTAATAAAATAAGTAGAAATCCACTAAAAGTTTTGTTTGGTTATCTTGCAATCCCGAGATAATCGTCTCCATGCTCCAAATCCATTTTAAAGCCATTTTTAAGGCATTTCGCGCATACATGAAATGAACACATTTTTCTCCAAAACTATAACAGATGCAAGCTTGTCCTGTTTGGTGGAGATGATATTTAATAAAATAAGTAGAAATCCACTAAAAGTTTTGTTTGGTTATCTTGCAATCCCGAGATAATCGTCTCCATGCTCCAAATCCATTTTAAAGCCATTTTTAAGGCATTTCGCGCATACATGAAATGAACACATTTTTCTCCAAAACTATAACAGATGCAAGCTTGTCCTGTTTGGTGGAGATGATATTTAATAAAATAAGTAGAAATCCACTAAAAGTTTTGTTTGGTTATCTTGCAATCCCGAGATAATCGTCTCCATGCTCCAAATCCATTTTAAAGCCATTTTTAAGGCATTTCGCGCATACATGAAATGAACACATTTTTCTCCAAAACTATAACAGATGCAAGCTTGTCCTGTTTGGTGGAGATGATATTTAATAAAATAAGTAGAAATCCACTAAAAGTTTTGTTTGGTTATCTTGCAATCCCGAGATAATCGTCTCCATGCTCCAAATCCATTTTAAAGCCATTTTTAAGGCATTTCGCGCATACATGAAATGAACACATTTTTCTCCAAAACTATAACAGATGCAAGCTTGTCCTGTTTGGTGGAGATGATATTTAATAAAATAAGTAGAAATCCACTAAAAGTTTTGTTTGGTTATCTTGCAATCCGAGATAATCGTCTCCATGCTCCAAATCCATTTTAAAGCCATTTTTAAGGCATTTCGCGCATACATGAAATGAACACATTTTTCTCCAAAACTATAACAGATGCAAGCTTGTCCTGTTTGGTGGAGATGATATTTAATAAAATAAGTAGAAATCCACTAAAAGTTTTGTTTGGTTATATTGCAATCCCGAGATAATCGTCTCCATGCTCCAAATCCATTTTAAAGCCATTTTTAAGGCATTTCGCGCATACATGAAATGAACACATTTTTCTCCAAAACTATAACAGATGCAAGCTTGTCCTGTTTGGTGGAGATGATATTTAATAAAATAAGTAGAAATCCACTAAAAGTTTTGTTTGGTTATCTTGCAATCCCGAGATAATCGTCTCCATGCTCCAAATCCATTTTAAAGCCATTTTTAAGGCATTTCGCGCATACATGAAATGAACACATTTTTCTCCAAAACTATAACAGATGCAAGCTTGTCCTGTTTGGTGGAGATGATATTTAATAAAATAAGTAGAAATCCACTAAAAGTTTTGTTTGGTTATCTTGCAATCCCGAGATAATCGTCTCCATGCTCCAAATCCATTTTAAAGCCATTTTAAGGCATTTCGCGCATACATGAAATGAACACATTTTTCTCCAAAACTATAACAGATGCAAGCTTGTCCTGTTTGGTGGAGATGATATTTAATAAAATAAGTAGAAATCCACTAAAAGTTTTGTTTGGTTATCTTGCAATCACGAGATAATCGTCTCCATGCTCCAAATCCATTTTAAAGCCATTTTTAAGGCATTTCGCGCATACATGAAATGAACACATTTTTCTCCAAAACTATAACAGATGCAAGCTTGTCCTGTTTGGTGGAGATGATATTTAATAAAATAAGTAGAAATCCACTAAAAGTTTTGTTTGGTTATCTTGCAATCCCGTGATAATCGTCTCCATGCTCCAAATCCATTTTAAAGCCATTTTTAAGGCATTTCGCGCATACATGAAATGAACACATTTTTCTCCAAAACTATAACAGATGCAAGCTTGTCCTGTTTGGTGGAGATAATATTTAATAAAATAAGTAGAAATCTACTAAAAGTTTCGTTTGTTTATATTGCCATCCTGAGATAATCGTCTCCATGCTCCAAATCCATTTTAAAGCCATTTCAAAGGCATTTTGCGCATACATGAAATGAACACATTTTTCTCCAAAACTATAACACATGCAAGCTTGTCCTGTTTGGTGGAGATGATATTTAATAAAATAAGTAGAAATCCACTAAAAGTTTTGTTTGGTTATCTTGCAATCCCGAGATAATCGTCTCCATGCTCCAAATCCATTTTAAAGCCATTTTTAAGGCATTTCGCGCATACATGAAATGAACACATTTTTCTCCAAAACTATAACAGATGCAAGCTTGTCCTGTTTGGTGGAGATGATATTTAATAAAATAAGTAGAAATCCACTAAAAGTTTTGTTTGGTTATCTTGCAATCCCGAGATAATCGTCTCCATGCTCCAAATCCATTTTAAAGCCATTTTTAAGGCATTTCGCGCATACATTAAATGAACACATTTTTCTCCAAAACTATAACAGATGCAAGCTTGTCCTGTTTGGTGGAGATGATATTTAATAAAATAAGTAGAAATCCACTAAAAGTTTTGTTTGGTTATCTTGCAATCCCGAGATAATCGTCTCCATGCTCCAAATCCATTTTAAAGCCATTTTTAAGGCATTTCGCGCATACATGAAATGAACACATTTTTCTCCAAAACTATAACAGATGCAAGCTTGTCCTGTTTGGTGGAGATAATATTTAATAAAATAAGTAGAAATCTACTAAAAGTTTCGTTTGTTTATATTGCCATCCTGAGATAATCGTCTCCATGCTCCAAATCCATTTTAAAGCCATTTCAAAGGCATTTTGCGCATACATGAAATGAACACATTTTTCTCCAAAACTATAACACATGCAAGCTTGTCCTGTTTGGTGGAGATGATATTTAATAAAATAAGTAGAAATCCACTAAAAGTTTTGTTTGGTTATCTTGCAATCCCGAGATAATCGTCTCCATGCTCCAAATCCATTTTAAAGCCATTTTTAAGGCATTTCGCGCATACATGAAATGAACACATTTTTCTCCAAAACTATAACAGATGCAAGCTTGTCCTGTTTGGTGGAGATGATATTTAATAAAATAAGTAGAAATCCACTAAAAGTTTTGTTTGGTTATCTTGCAATCCCGAGATAATCGTCTCCATGCTCCAAATCCATTTTAAAGCCATTTTTAAGGCATTTCGCGCATACATGAAATGAACACATTTTTCTCCAAAACTATAACAGATGCAAGCTTGTCCTGTTTGGTGGAGATAATATTTAATAAAATAAGTAGAAATCTACTAAAAGTTTCGTTTGTTTATATTGCCATCCTGAGATAATCGTCTCCATGCTCCAAATCCATTTTAAAGCCATTTCAAAGGCATTTTGCGCATACATGAAATGAACACATTTTTCTCCAAAACTATAACACATGCAAGCTTGTCCTGTTTGGTGGAGATGATATTTAATAAAATAAGTAGAAATCCACTAAAAGTTTTGTTTGGTTATCTTGCAATCCCGAGATAATCGTCTCCATGCTCCAAATCCATTTTAAAGCCATTTTTAAGGCATTTCGCGCATACATGAAATGAACACATTTTTCTCCAAAACTATAACAGATGCAAGCTTGTCCTGTTTGGTGGAGATGATATTTAATAAAATAAGTAGAAATCCACTAAAAGTTTTGTTTGGTTATCTTGCAATCCCGAGATAATCGTCTCCATGCTCCAAATCCATTTTAAAGCCATTTTTAAGGCATTTCGCGCATACATGAAATGAACACATTTTTCTCCAAAACTATAACAGATGCAAGCTTGTCCTGTTTGGTGGAGATGATATTTAATAAAATAAGTAGAAATCCACTAAAAGTTTTGTTTGGTTATCTTGCAATCCCGAGATAATCGTCTCCATGCTCCAAATCCATTTTAAAGCCATTTTTAAGGCATTTCGCGCATACATGAAATGAACACATTTTTCTCCAAAACTATAACAGATGCAAGCTTGTCCTGTTTGGTGGAGATGATATTTAATAAAATAAGTAGAAATCCACTAAAAGTTTTGTTTGGTTATCTTGCAATCCCGAGATAATCGTCTCCATGCTCCAAATCCATTTTAAAGCCATTTTTAAGGCATTTCGCGCATACATGAAATGAACACATTTTTCTCCAAAACTATAACAGATGCAAGCTTGTCCTGTTTGGTGGAGATAATATTTAATAAAATAAGTGGAAATCTACTAAAAGTTTCGTTTGTTTATTTTGCCATCCTGAGATAATCGTCTCCATGCTCCAAATCCATTTTAAAGCCATTTTTAAGGCATTTCGCGCATACATGAAATGAACACATTTTTCTCCAAAACTATAACAGATGCAAGCTTGTCCTGTTTGGTGGAGATGATATTTAATAAAATAAGTAGAAATCCACTAAAAGTTTTGTTTGGTTATCTTGCAATCCCGAGATAATCGTCTCCATGCTCCAAATCCATTTTAAAGCCATTTTTAAGGCATTTCGCGCATACATGAAATGAACACATTTTTCTCCAAAACTATAACAGATGCAAGCTTATCCTGTTTGGTGGAGATGATATTTAATAAAATAAGTAGAAATCCACTTAAAGTTTTGTTTTGTTATATTGCAATCCCGAGATAATCGTCTCCATGCTCCAAATCCATTTTAAAGCCATTTTTAAGGCATTTCGCGCATACATGAAATGAACACATTTTTCTCCAAAACTATAACAGATGCAAGCTTGTCCTGTTTGGTGGAGATGATATTTAATAAAATAAGTAGAAATCCACTTAAAGGTTTGTTTGGTTATCTTGCAATCCCGAGATAATCGTCTCCATGCTCCAAATCCATTTTAAAGCCATTTTTAAGGCATTTCGCGCATACATGAAATGAACACATTTTTCTCCAAAACTATAACACATGCAAGCTTGTCCTGTTTGGTGGAGATGATATTTAATAAAATAAGTAGAAATCCACTAAAAGTTTTGTTTGGTTATCTTGCAATCCCGAGATAATCGTCTCCATGCTCCAAATCCATTTTAAAGCCATTTTTAAGGCATTTCGCGCATACATGAAATGAACACATTTTTCTCCAAAACTATAACAGATGCAAGCTTGTCCTGTTTGGTGGAGATGATATTTAATAAAATAAGTAGAAATCCACTAAAAGTTTTGTTTGGTTATCTTGCAATCCTGAGATAATCGTCTCCATGCTCCAAATCCATTTTAAAGCCATTTTTAAGGCATTTCGCGCATACATGAAATGAACACATTTTTCTCCAAAAATATAACAGATGCAAGCTTGTCCTGTTTGGTGGAGATGATATTTAATAAAATAAGTAGAAATCCACTAAAAGTTTTGTTTTGTTTGCAATCCCGAGATAATCGTCTCCATGCTCCAAATCCATTTTAAAGCCATTTTTAAGGCATTTCGCGCATACATGAAATGAACACATTTTTCTCCAAAATTTTAACAGATGCAAGCTTGTCCTGTTTGGTGGAGATGATATTTAATAAAATAAGTAGAAATCCACTAAAAGTTTTGTTTGGTTATCTTGCAATCCCGAGATAATCGTCTCCATGCTCCAAATCCATTTTAAAGCCATTTTTAAGGCATTTCGCGCATACATGAAATGAACACATTTTTCTCCAAAACTATAACAGATGCAAGCTTGTCCTGTTTGGTGGAGATGATATTTAATAAAATAAGTAGAAATCCACTTAAAGGTTTGTTTGGTTATCTTGCAATCCCGAGATAATCGTCTCCATGCTCCAAATCCATTTTAAAGCCATTTTTAAGGCATTTCGCGCATACATGAAATGAACACATTTTTCTCCAAAACTATAACACATGCAAGCTTGTCCTGTTTGGTGGAGATGATATTTAATAAAATAAGTAGAAATCCACTAAAAGTTTTGTTTGGTTATCTTGCAATCCCGAGATAATCGTCTCCATGCTCCAAATCCATTTTAAAGCCATTTTTAAGGCATTTCGCGCATACATGAAATGAACACATTTTTCTCCAAAACTATAACAGATGCAAGCTTGTCCTGTTTCGTGGAGATGATATTTAATAAAATAAGTAGAAATCCACTAAAAGTTTTGTTTGGTTATCTTGCAATCCTGAGATAATCGTCTCCATGCTCCAAATCCATTTTAAAGCCATTTTTAAGGCATTTCGCGCATACATGAAATGAACACATTTTTCTCCAAAACTATAACAGATGCAAGCTTGTCCTGTTTGGTGGAGATGATATTTAATAAAATAAGTAGAAATCCACTAAAAGTTTTGTTTGGTTATCTTGCAATCCCGAGATAATCGTCTCCATGCTCCAAATCCATTTTAAAGCCATTTTTAAGGCATTTCGCGCATACATGAAATGAACACATTTTTCTCCAAAACTATAACAGATGCAAGCTTGTCCTGTTTGGTGGAGATGATATTTAATAAAATAAGTAGAAATCCACTAAAAGTTTTGTTTGGTTATCTTGCAATCCCGAGATAATCGTCTCCATGCTCCAAATCCATTTTAAAGCCATTTTTAAGGCATTTCGCGCATACATGAAATGAACACATTTTTCTCCAAAACTATAACAGATGCAAGCTTGTCCTGTTTGGTGGAGATGATATTTAATAAAATAAGTAGAAATCCACTAAAAGTTTTGTTTGGTTATCTTGCAATCCCGAGATAATCGTCTCCATGCTCCAAATCCATTTTAAAGCCATTTTTAAGGCATTTCGCGCATACATTAAATGAACACATTTTTCTCCAAAACTATAACAGATGCAAGCTTGTCCTGTTTGGTGGAGATGATATTTAATAAAATAAGTAGAAATCCACTAAAAGTTTTGTTTGGTTATCTTGCAATCCCGAGATAATCGTCTCCATGCTCCAAATCCATTTTAAAGCCATTTTTAAGGCATTTCGCGCATACATGAAATGAACACATTTTTCTCCAAAACTATAACAGATGCAAGCTTGTCCTGTTTGGTGGAGATAATATTTAATAAAATAAGTAGAAATCTACTAAAAGTTTCGTTTGTTTATATTGCCATCCTGAGATAATCGTCTCCATGCTCCAAATCCATTTTAAAGCCATTTCAAAGGCATTTTGCGCATACATGAAATGAACACATTTTTCTCCAAAACTATAACACATGCAAGCTTGTCCTGTTTGGTGGAGATGATATTTAATAAAATAAGTAGAAATCCACTAAAAGTTTTGTTTGGTTATCTTGCAATCCCGAGATAATCGTCTCCATGCTCCAAATCCATTTTAAAGCCATTTTTAAGGCATTTCGCGCATACATGAAATGAACACATTTTTCTCCAAAACTATAACAGATGCAAGCTTGTCCTGTTTGGTGGAGATGATATTTAATAAAATAAGTAGAAATCCACTAAAAGTTTTGTTTGGTTATCTTGCAATCCCGAGATAATCGTCTCCATGCTCCAAATCCATTTTAAAGCCATTTTTAAGGCATTTCGCGCATACATGAAATGAACACATTTTTCTCCAAAACTATAACAGATGCAAGCTTGTCCTGTTTGGTGGAGATAATATTTAATAAAATAAGTAGAAATCTACTAAAAGTTTCGTTTGTTTATATTGCCATCCTGAGATAATCGTCTCCATGCTCCAAATCCATTTTAAAGCCATTTCAAAGGCATTTTGCGCATACATGAAATGAACACATTTTTCTCCAAAACTATAACACATGCAAGCTTGTCCTGTTTGGTGGAGATGATATTTAATAAAATAAGTAGAAATCCACTAAAAGTTTTGTTTGGTTATCTTGCAATCCCGAGATAATCGTCTCCATGCTCCAAATCCATTTTAAAGCCATTTTTAAGGCATTTCGCGCATACATGAAATGAACACATTTTTCTCCAAAACTATAACAGATGCAAGCTTGTCCTGTTTGGTGGAGATGATATTTAATAAAATAAGTAGAAATCCACTAAAAGTTTTGTTTGGTTATCTTGCAATCCCGAGATAATCGTCTCCATGCTCCAAATCCATTTTAAAGCCATTTTTAAGGCATTTCGCGCATACATGAAATGAACACATTTTTCTCCAAAACTATAACAGATGCAAGCTTGTCCTGTTTGGTGGAGATGATATTTAATAAAATAAGTAGAAATCCACTAAAAGTTTTGTTTGGTTATCTTGCAATCCCGAGATAATCGTCTCCATGCTCCAAATCCATTTTAAAGCCATTTTTAAGGCATTTCGCGCATACATGAAATGAACACATTTTTCTCCAAAACTATAACAGATGCAAGCTTGTCCTGTTTGGTGGAGATGATATTTAATAAAATAAGTAGAAATCCACTAAAAGTTTTGTTTGGTTATCTTGCAATCCCGAGATAATCGTCTCCATGCTCCAAATCCATTTTAAAGCCATTTTTAAGGCATTTCGCGCATACATGAAATGAACACATTTTTCTCCAAAACTATAACAGATGCAAGCTTGTCCTGTTTGGTGGAGATAATATTTAATAAAATAAGTGGAAATCTACTAAAAGTTTCGTTTGTTTATTTTGCCATCCTGAGATAATCGTCTCCATGCTCCAAATCCATTTTAAAGCCATTTTTAAGGCATTTCGCGCATACATGAAATGAACACATTTTTCTCCAAAACTATAACAGATGCAAGCTTGTCCTGTTTGGTGGAGATGATATTTAATAAAATAAGTAGAAATCCACTAAAAGTTTTGTTTGGTTATCTTGCAATCCCGAGATAATCGTCTCCATGCTCCAAATCCATTTTAAAGCCATTTTTAAGGCATTTCGCGCATACATGAAATGAACACATTTTTCTCCAAAACTATAACAGATGCAAGCTTATCCTGTTTGGTGGAGATGATATTTAATAAAATAAGTAGAAATCCACTTAAAGTTTTGTTTTGTTATATTGCAATCCCGAGATAATCGTCTCCATGCTCCAAATCCATTTTAAAGCCATTTTTAAGGCATTTCGCGCATACATGAAATGAACACATTTTTCTCCAAAACTATAACAGATGCAAGCTTGTCCTGTTTGGTGGAGATGATATTTAATAAAATAAGTAGAAATCCACTTAAAGGTTTGTTTGGTTATCTTGCAATCCCGAGATAATCGTCTCCATGCTCCAAATCCATTTTAAAGCCATTTTTAAGGCATTTCGCGCATACATGAAATGAACACATTTTTCTCCAAAACTATAACACATGCAAGCTTGTCCTGTTTGGTGGAGATGATATTTAATAAAATAAGTAGAAATCCACTAAAAGTTTTGTTTGGTTATCTTGCAATCCCGAGATAATCGTCTCCATGCTCCAAATCCATTTTAAAGCCATTTTTAAGGCATTTCGCGCATACATGAAATGAACACATTTTTCTCCAAAACTATAACAGATGCAAGCTTGTCCTGTTTGGTGGAGATGATATTTAATAAAATAAGTAGAAATCCACTAAAAGTTTTGTTTGGTTATCTTGCAATCCTGAGATAATCGTCTCCATGCTCCAAATCCATTTTAAAGCCATTTTTAAGGCATTTCGCGCATACATGAAATGAACACATTTTTCTCCAAAAATATAACAGATGCAAGCTTGTCCTGTTTGGTGGAGATGATATTTAATAAAATAAGTAGAAATCCACTAAAAGTTTTGTTTTGTTTGCAATCCCGAGATAATCGTCTCCATGCTCCAAATCCATTTTAAAGCCATTTTTAAGGCATTTCGCGCATACATGAAATGAACACATTTTTCTCCAAAATTTTAACAGATGCAAGCTTGTCCTGTTTGGTGGAGATGATATTTAATAAAATAAGTAGAAATCCACTAAAAGTTTTGTTTGGTTATCTTGCAATCCCGAGATAATCGTCTCCATGCTCCAAATCCATTTTAAAGCCATTTTTAAGGCATTTCGCGCATACATGAAATGAACACATTTTTCTCCAAAACTATAACAGATGCAAGCTTGTCCTGTTTGGTGGAGATGATATTTAATAAAATAAGTAGAAATCCACTTAAAGGTTTGTTTGGTTATCTTGCAATCCCGAGATAATCGTCTCCATGCTCCAAATCCATTTTAAAGCCATTTTTAAGGCATTTCGCGCATACATGAAATGAACACATTTTTCTCCAAAACTATAACACATGCAAGCTTGTCCTGTTTGGTGGAGATGATATTTAATAAAATAAGTAGAAATCCACTAAAAGTTTTGTTTGGTTATCTTGCAATCCCGAGATAATCGTCTCCATGCTCCAAATCCATTTTAAAGCCATTTTTAAGGCATTTCGCGCATACATGAAATGAACACATTTTTCTCCAAAACTATAACAGATGCAAGCTTGTCCTGTTTCGTGGAGATGATATTTAATAAAATAAGTAGAAATCCACTAAAAGTTTTGTTTGGTTATCTTGCAATCCTGAGATAATCGTCTCCATGCTCCAAATCCATTTTAAAGCCATTTTTAAGGCATTTCGCGCATACATGAAATGAACACATTTTTCTCCAAAACTATAACAGATGCAAGCTTGTCCTGTTTGGTGGAGATGATATTTAATAAAATAAGTAGAAATCCACTAAAAGTTTTGTTTGGTTATCTTGCAATCCCGAGATAATCGTCTCCATGCTCCAAATCCATTTTAAAGCCATTTTTAAGGCATTTCGCGCATACATGAAATGAACACATTTTTCTCCAAAACTATAACAGATGCAAGCTTGTCCTGTTTGGTGGAGATGATATTTAATAAAATAAGTAGAAATCCACTAAAAGTTTTGTTTGGTTATCTTGCAATCCCGAGATAATCGTCTCCATGCTCCAAATCCATTTTAAAGCCATTTTTAAGGCATTTCGCGCATACATGAAATGAACACATTTTTCTCCAAAACTATAACAGATGCAAGCTTGTCCTGTTTGGTGGAGATGATATTTAATAAAATAAGTAGAAATCCACTAAAAGTTTTGTTTGGTTATCTTGCAATCCCGAGATAATCGTCTCCATGCTCCAAATCCATTTTAAAGCCATTTTTAAGGCATTTCGCGCATACATGAAATGAACACATTTTTCTCCAAAACTTTAACAGATGCAAGCTTGTCCTGTTTGGTGGAGATGATATTTAATAAAATAAGTAGAAATCCACTAAAAGTTTTGTTTGGTTATCTTGCAATCCCGAGATAATCGTCTCCATGCTCCAAATCCATTTTAAAGCCATTTTTAAGGCATTTCGCGCATACATGAAATGAACACATTTTTCTCCAAAACTATAACAGATGCAAGCTTGTCCTGTTTGGTGGAGATGATATTTAATAAAATAAGTAGAAATCCACTAAAAGTTTTGTTTGGTTATCTTGCAATCCCGAGATAATCGTCTCCATGCTCCAAATCCATTTTAAAGCCATTTTTAAGGCATTTTGCGCATACATGAAATGAACACATTTTTCTCCAAAACTATAACACATGCAAGCTTGTCCTGTTTGGTGGAGATGATATTTAATAAAATAAGTAGAAATCCACTAAAAGTTTTGTTTGGTTATCTTGCAATCCCGAGATAATCGTCTCCATGCTCCAAATCCATTTTAAAGCCATTTTTAAGGCATTTCGCGCATACATGAAATGAACACATTTTTCTCCAAAACTATAACAGATGCAAGCTTGTCCTGTTTGGTGGAGATGATATTTAATAAAATAAGTAGAAATCCACTAAAAGTTTTGTTTGGTTATCTTGCAATCCCGAGATAATCGTCTCCATGCTCCAAATCCATTTTAAAGCCATTTTTAAGGCATTTCGCGCATACATGAAATGAACACATTTTTCTCCAAAACTATAACAGATGCAAGCTTGTCCTGTTTGGTGGAGATGATATTTAATAAAATAAGTAGAAATCCACTAAAAGTTTTGTTTGGTTATCTTGCAATCCCGAGATAATCGTCTCCATGCTCCAAATCCATTTTAAAGCCATTTTTAAGGCATTTTGCGCATACATGAAATGAACACATTTTTCTCCAAAACTATAACACATGCAAGCTTGTCCTGTTTGGTGGAGATGATATTTAATAAAATAAGTAGAAATCCACTAAAAGTTTTGTTTGGTTATCTTGCAATCCCGAGATAATCGTCTCCATGCTCCAAATCCATTTTAAAGCCATTTTTAAGGCATTTCGCGCATACATGAAATGAACACATTTTTCTCCAAAACTATAACAGATGCAAGCTTGTCCTGTTTGGTGGAGATGATATTTAATAAAATAAGTAGAAATCCACTAAAAGTTTTGTTTGGTTATATTGCAATCCCGAGATAATCGTCTCCATGCTCCAAATCCATTTTAAAGCCATTTTTAAGGCATTTCGCGCATACATGAAATGAACACATTTTTCTCCAAAACTATAACAGATGCAAGCTTGTCCTGTTTGGTGGAGATGATATTTAATAAAATAAGTAGAAATCCACTAAAAGTTTTGTTTGTTTATCTTGCAATCCCGAGATAATCGTCTCCATGCTCCAAATCCATTTTAAAGCCATTTTTAAGGCATTTCGCGCATACATGAAATGAACACATTTTTCTCCAAAACTATAACAGATGCAAGCTTGTCCTGTTTGGTGGAGATGATATTTAATAAAATAAGTAGAAATCCACTAAAAGTTTTGTTTGGTTATCTTGCAATCCCGAGATAATCGTCTCCATGCTCCAAATCCATTTTAAAGCCATTTTTAAGGCATTTCGCGCATACATGAAATGAACACATTTTTCTCCAAAACTATAACAGATGCAAGCTTGTCCTGTTTGGTGGAGATGATATTTAATAAAATAAGTAGAAATCCACTAAAAGTTTTGTTTGGTTATCTTGCAATCCCGAGATAATCGTCTCCATGCTCCAAATCCATTTTAAAGCCATTTTTAAGGCATTTTGCGCATACATGAAATGAACACATTTTTCTCCAAAACTATAACACATGCAAGCTTGTCCTGTTTGGTGGAGATGATATTTAATAAAATAAGTAGAAATCCACTAAAAGTTTTGTTTGGTTATCTTGCAATCCCGAGATAATCGTCTCCATGCTCCAAATCCATTTTAAAGCCATTTTTAAGGCATTTCGCGCATACATGAAAGGAACACATTTTTCTCCAAAACTATAACAGATGCAAGCTTGTCCTGTTTGGTGGAGATGATATTTAATAAAATAAGTAGAAATCCACTAAAAGTTTTGTTTGGTTATCTTGCAATCCCGAGATAATCGTCTCCATGCTCCAAATCCATTTTAAAGCCATTTTTAAGGCATTTCGCGCATACATGAAATGAACACATTTTTCTCCAAAACTATAACAGATGCAAGCTTGTCCTGTTTGGTGGAGATGATATTTAATAAAATAAGTAGAAATCCACTAAAAGTTTTGTTTGGTTATATTGCAATCCCGAGATAATCGTCTCCATGCTCCAAATCCATTTTAAAGCCATTTTTAAGGCATTTCGCGCATACATGAAATGAACACATTTTTCTCCAAAACTATAACAGATGCAAGCTTGTCCTGTTTGGTGGAGATGATATTTAATAAAATAAGTAGAAATCCACTAAAAGTTTTGTTTGGTTATCTTGCAATCCCGAGATAATCGTCTCCATGCTCCAAATCCATTTTAAAGCCATTTTTAAGGCATTTCGCGCATACATGAAATGAACACATTTTTCTCCAAAACTATAACAGATGCAAGCTTGTCCTGTTTGGTGGAGATGATATTTAATAAAATAAGTAGAAATCCACTATAAGTTTTGTTTGGTTATCTTGCAATCCCGAGATAATCGTCTCCATGCTCCAAATCCATTTTAAAGCCATTTTTAAGGCATTTCGCGCATACATGAAATGAACACATTTTTCTCCAAAACTTTAACAGATGCAAGCTTGTCCTGTTTGGTGGAGATGATATTTAATAAAATAAGTAGAAATCCACTAAAAGTTTTGTTTGGTTATCTTGCAATCCCGAGATAATCGTCTCCATGCTCCAAATCCATTTTAAAGCCATTTTTAAGGCATTTCGCGCATACATGAAATGAACACATTTTTCTCCAAAACTATAACAGATGCAAGCTTGTCCTGTTTGGTGGAGATGATATTTAATAAAATAAGTAGAAATCCACTAAAAGTTTTGTTTGGTTATCTTGCAATCCCGAGATAATCGTCTCCATGCTCCAAATCCATTTTAAAGCCATTTTTAAGGCATTTCGCGCATACATGAAATGAACACATTTTTCTCCAAAACTATAACAGATGCAAGCTTGTCCTGTTTGGTGGAGATGATATTTAATAAAATAAGTAGAAATCCACTAAAAGTTTTGTTTGGTTATCTTGCAATCCCGAGATAATCGTCTCCATGCTCCAAATCCATTTTAAAGCCATTTTTAAGGCATTTTGCGCATACATGAAATGAACACATTTTTCTCCAAAACTATAACACATGCAAGCTTGTCCTGTTTGGTGGAGATGATATTTAATAAAATAAGTAGAAATCCACTAAAAGTTTTGTTTGGTTATCTTGCAATCCCGAGATAATCGTCTCCATGCTCCAAATCCATTTTAAAGCCATTTTTAAGGCATTTCGCGCATACATGAAATGAACACATTTTTCTCCAAAACTATAACAGATGCAAGCTTGTCCTGTTTGGTGGAGATGATATTTAATAAAATAAGTAGAAATCCACTAAAAGTTTTGTTTGGTTATCTTGCAATCCCGAGATAATCGTCTCCATGCTCCAAATCCATTTAAAGCCATTTTTAAGGCATTTCGCGCATACATGAAATGAACACATTTTTCTCCAAAACTATAACAGATGCAAGCTTGTCCTGTTTGGTGGAGATGATATTTAATAAAATAAGTAGAAATCCACTAAAAGTTTTGTTTGGTTATATTGCAATCCCGAGATAATCGTCTCCATGCTCCAAATCTATTTTAAAGCCATTTTTAAGGCATTTCGCGCATACATGAAATGAACACATTTTTCTCCAAAACTATAACAGATGCAAGCTTGTCCTGTTTGGTGGAGATGATATTTAATAAAATAAGTAGAAATCCACTAAAAGTTTTGTTTGGTTATCTTGCAATCCCGAGATAATCGTCTCCATGCTCCAAATCCATTTTAAAGCCATTTTTAAGGCATTTCGCGCATACATGAAATGAACACATTTTTCTGCAAAACTATAACAGATGCAAGCTTGTCCTGTTTGGTGGAGATGATATTTAATAAAATAAGTAGAAATCCACTAAAAGTTTTGTTTGGTTATCTTGCAATCCCGAGATAATCGTCTCCATGCTCCAAATCCATTTTAAAGCCATTTTTAAGGCATTTCGCGCATACATGAAATGAACACATTTTTCTCCAAAACTTTAACAGATGCAAGCTTGTCCTGTTTGGTGGAGATGATATTTAATAAAATAAGTAGAAATCCACTAAAAGTTTTGTTTGGTTATCTTGCAATCCCGAGATAATCGTCTCCATGCTCCAAATCCATTTTAAAGCCATTTTTAAGGCATTTCGCGCATACATGAAATGAACACATTTTTCTCCAAAACTATAACAGATGCAAGCTTGTCCTGTTTGGTGGAGATGATATTTAATAAAATAAGTAGAAATCCACTAAAAGTTTTGTTTGGTTATCTTGCAATCCCGAGATAATCGTCTCCATGCTCCAAATCCATTTTAAAGCCATTTTTAAGGCATTTCGCGCATACATGAAATGAACACATTTTTCTCCAAAACTATAACAGATGCAAGCTTGTCCTGTTTGGTGGAGATGATATTTAATAAAATAAGTAGAAATCCACTAAAAGTTTTGTTTGGTTATCTTGCAATCCCGAGATTATCGTCTCCATGCTCCAAATCCATTTTAAAGCCATTTTTAAGGCATTTCGCGCATACATGAAATGAACACATTTTTCTCCAAAACTATAACAGATGCAAGCTTGTCCTGTTTGGTGGAGATAATATTTAATAAAATAAGTAGAAATCTACTAAAAGTTTCGTTTGTTTATATTGCCATCCTGAGATAATCGTCTCCATGCTCCAAATCCATTTTAAAGCCATTTTTAAGGCATTTCGCGCATACATGAAATGAACACATTTTTCTCCAAAACTATAACAGATGCAAGCTTGTCCTGTTTGGTGGAGATAATATTTAATAAAATAAGTAGAAATCTACTAAAAGTTTCGTTTGTTTATATTGCCATCCTGAGATAATCGTCTCCATGCTCCAAATCCATTTTAAAGCCATTTTTAAGGCATTTCGTGCATACATGAAATGAACACATTTTTCTTCAAAACTATAACAGATGCAAGCTTGTCCTGTTTGGTGGAGATGATATTTAATAAAATAAGTAGAAATCCACTAAAAGTTTTGTTTGGTTATCTTGCAATCCCGAGATAATCGTCTCCATGCTCCAAATCCATTTTAAAGCCATTTTTAAGGCATTTCGCGCATACATGAAATGAACACATTTTTCTCCAAAACTATAACAGATGCAAGCTTGTCCTGTTTGGTGGAGATGATATTTAATAAAATAAGTAGAAATCCACTAAAAGTTTTGTTTGGTTATCTTGCAATCCCGAGATAATCGTCTCCATGCTCCAAATCCATTTTAAAGCCATTTTTAAGGCATTTCGCGCATACATGAAATGAACACATTTTTCTCCAAAACTATAACAGATGCAAGCTTGTCCTGTTTGGTGGAGATGATATTTAATAAAATAAGTAGAAATCCACTAAAAGTTTTGTTTGGTTATATTGCAATCCCGAGATAATCGTCTCCATGCTCCAAATCCATTTTAAAGCCATTTTTAAGGCATTTCGCGCATACATGAAATGAACACATTTTTCTCCAAAACTATAACAGATGCAAGCTTGTCCTGTTTGGTGGAGATGATATTTAATAAAATAAGTAGAAATCCACTAAAAGTTTTGTTTGGTTATCTTGCAATCCCGAGATAATCGTCTCCATGCTCCAAATCCATTTTAAAGCCATTTTTAAGGCATTTCGCGCATACATGAAATGAACACATTTTTCTCCAAAACTATAACAGATGCAAGCTTGTCCTGTTTGGTGGAGATGATATTTAATAAAATAAGTAGAAATCCACTAAAAGTTTTGTTTGGTTATCTTGCAATCCCGAGATAATCGTCTCCATGCTCCAAATCCATTTTAAAGCCATTTTTAAGGCATTTCGCGCATACATGAAATGAACACATTTTTCTCCAAAACTATAACAGATGCAAGCTTGTCCTGTTTGGTGGAGATGATATTTAATAAAATAAGTAGAAATCCACTAAAAGTTTTGTTTGGTTATCTTGCAATCCCGAGATAATCGTCTCCATGCTCCAAATCCATTTTAAAGCCATTTTTAAGGCATTTCGCGCATACATGAAATGAACACATTTTTCTCCAAAACTATAACAGATGCAAGCTTGTCCTGTTTGGTGGAGATGATATTTAATAAAATAAGTAGAAATCCACTAAAAGTTTTGTTTGGTTATCTTGCAATCCCGAGATAATCGTCTCCATGCTCCAAATCCATTTTAAAGCCATTTTTAAGGCATTTCGCGCATACATGAAATGAACACATTTTTCTCCAAAACTATAACAGATGCAAGCTTGTCCTGTTTGGTGGAGATGATATTTAATAAAATAAGTAGAAATCCACTAAAAGTTTTGTTTGGTTATATTGCAATCCCGAGATAATCGTCTCCATGCTCCAAATCCATTTTAAAGCCATTTTTAAGGCATTTTGCGCATACATGAAATGAACACATTTTTCTCCAAAACTATAACACATGCAAGCTTGTCCTGTTTGGTGGAGATGATATTTAATAAAATAAGTAGAAATCCACTAAAAGTTTTGTTTGGTTATCTTGCAATCCCGAGATAATCGTCTCCATGCTCCAAATCCATTTTAAAGCCATTTTTAAGGCATTTCGCGCATACATGAAATGAACACATTTTTCTCCAAAACTATAACAGATGCAAGCTTGTCCTGTTTGGTGGAGATGATATTTAATAAAATAAGTAGAAATCCACTAAAAGTTTTGTTTGGTTATGTTGCAATCCCGAGATAATCGTCTCCATGCTCCAAATCCATTTTAAAGCCATTTTTAAGGCATTTCGCGCATACATGAAATGAACACATTTTTCTCCAAAACTATAACAGATGCAAGCTTGTCCTGTTTGGTGGAGATGATATTTAATAAAATAAGTAGAAATCCACTAAAAGTTTTGTTTGGTTATATTGCAATCCCGAGATAATCGTCTCCATGCTCCAAATCCATTTTAAAGCCATTTTTAAGGCATTTCGCGCATACATGAAATGAACACATTTTTCTCCAAAACTATAACAGATGCAAGCTTGTCCTGTTTGGTGGAGATGATATTTAATAAAATAAGTAGAAATCCACTAAAAGTTTTGTTTGGTTATCTTGCAATCCCGAGATAATCGTCTCCATGCTCCAAATCCATTTTAAAGCCATTTTTAAGGCATTTCGCGCATACATGAAATGAACACATTTTTCTCCAAAACTATAACAGATGCAAGCTTGTCCTGTTTGGTGGAGATGATATTTAATAAAATAAGTAGAAATCCACTAAAAGTTTTGTTTGGTTATCTTGCAATCCCGAGATAATCGTCTCCATGCTCCAAATCCATTTTAAAGCCATTTTTAAGGCATTTCGCGCATACATGAAATGAACACATTTTTCTCCAAAACTTTAACAGATGCAAGCTTGTCCTGTTTGGTGGAGATGATATTTAATAAAATAAGTAGAAATCCACTAAAAGTTTTGTTTGGTTATCTTGCAATCCCGAGATAATCGTCTCCATGCTCCAAATCCATTTTAAAGCCATTTTTAAGGCATTTCGCGCATACATGAAATGAACACATTTTTCTCCAAAACTATAACAGATGCAAGCTTGTCCTGTTTGGTGGAGATGATATTTAATAAAATAAGTAGAAATCCACTAAAAGTTTTGTTTGGTTATCTTGCAATCCCGAGATAATCGTCTCCATGCTCCAAATCCATTTTAAAGCCATTTTTAAGGCATTTCGCGCATACATGAAATGAACACATTTTTCTCCAAAACTATAACAGATGCAAGCTTGTCCTGTTTGGTGGAGATAATATTTAATAAAATAAGTAGAAATCTACTAAAAGTTTCGTTTGTTTATATTGCCATCCTGAGATAATCGTCTCCATGCTCCAAATCCATTTTAAAGCCATTTTTAAGGCATTTCGCGCATACATGAAATGAACACATTTTTCTCCAAAACTATAACAGATGCAAGCTTGTCCTGTTTGGTGGAGATAATATTTAATAAAATAAGTAGAAATCTACTAAAAGTTTCGTTTGTTTATATTGCCATCCTGAGATAATCGTCTCCATGCTCCAAATTCATTTTAAAGCCATTTTTAAGGCATTTCGTGCATACATGAAATGAACACATTTTTCTTCAAAACTATAACAGATGCAAGCTTGTCCTGTTTGGTGGAGATGATATTTAATAAAATAAGTAGAAATCCACTAAAAGTTTTGTTTGGTTATCTTGCAATCCCGAGATAATCGTCTCCATGCTCCAAATCCATTTTAAAGCCATTTTTAAGGCATTTCGCGCATACATGAAATGAACACATTTTTCTCCAAAACTATAACAGATGCAAGCTTGTCCTGTTTGGTGGAGATGATATTTAATAAAATAAGTAGAAATCCACTAAAAGTTTTGTTTGGTTATCTTGCAATCCCGAGATAATCGTCTCCATGCTCCAAATCCATTTTAAAGCCATTTTTAAGGCATTTCGCGCATACATGAAATGAACACATTTTTCTCCAAAACTAAAACAGATGCAAGCTTGTCCTGTTTGGTGGAGATGATATTTAATAAAATAAGTAGAAATCCACTAAAAGTTTTGTTTGGTTATATTGCAATCCCGAGATAATCGTCTCCATGCTCCAAATCCATTTTAAAGCCATTTTTAAGGCATTTCGCGCATACATGAAATGAACACATTTTTCTCCAAAACTATAACAGATGCAAGCTTGTCCTGTTTGGTGGAGATGATATTTAATAAAATAAGTAGAAATCCACTAAAAGTTTTGTTTGGTTATCTTGCAATCCCGAGATAATCGTCTCCATGCTCCAAATCCATTTTAAAGCCATTTTTAAGGCATTTCGCGCATACATGAAATGAACACATTTTTCTCCAAAACTATAACAGATGCAAGCTTGTCCTGTTTGGTGGAGATGATATTTAATAAAATAAGTAGAAATCCACTAAACGTTTTGTTTGGTTATCTTGCAATCCCGAGATAATCGTCTCCATGCTCCAAATCCATTTTAAAGCCATTTTTAAGGCATTTCGCGCATACATGAAATGAACACATTTTTCTCCAAAACTATAACAGATGCAAGCTTGTCCTGTTTGGTGGAGATGATATTTAATAAAATAAGTAGAAATCCACTAAAAGTTTTGTTTGGTTATCTTGCAATCCCGAGATAATCGTCTCCATGCTCCAAATCCATTTTAAAGCCATTTTTAAGGCATTTCGCGCATACATGAAATGAACACATTTTTCTCCAAAACTATAACAGATGCAAGCTTGTCCTGTTTGGTGGAGATGATATTTAATAAAATAAGTAGAAATCCACTAAAAGTTTTGTTTGGTTATATTGCAATCCCGAGATAATCGTCTCCATGCTCCAAATCCATGTTAAAGCCATTTTTAAGGCATTTCGCGCATACATGAAATGAACACATTTTTCTCCAAAACTATAACAGATGCAAGCTTGTCCTGTTTGGTGGAGATGATATTTAATAAAATAAGTAGAAATCCACTAAAAGTTTTGTTTGGTTATCTTGCAATCCCGAGATAATCGTCTCCATGCTCCAAATCCATTTTAAAGCCATTTTTAAGGCATTTCGCGCATACATGAAATGAACACATTTTTCTCCAAAACTATAACAGATGCAAGCTTGTCCTGTTTGGTGGAGATGATATTTAATAAAATAAGTAGAAATCCACTAAAAGTTTTGTTTGGTTATCTTGCAATCCCGAGATAATCGTCTCCATGCTCCAAATCCATTTTAAAGCCATTTTTAAGGCATTTCGCGCATACATGAAATGAACACATTTTTCTCCAAAACTATAACAGATGCAAGCTTGTCCTGTTTGGTGGAGATGATATTTAATAAAATAAGTAGAAATCCACTAAAAGTTTTGTTTGGTTATCTTGCAATCCCGAGATAATCGTCTCCATGCTCCATATCCATTTTAAAGCCATTTTTAAGGCATTTCGCGCATACATGAAATGAACACATTTTTCTCCAAAACTATAACAGATGCAAGCTTGTCCTGTTTGGTGGAGATGATATTTAATAAAATAAGTAGAAATCCACTAAAAGTTTTGTTTGGTTATCTTGCAATCCCGAGATAATCGTCTCCATGCTCCAAATCCATTTTAAAGCCATTTCAAAGGCATTTTGCGCATACATGAAATTAACACATTTTTCTCCAAAACTATAACACATGCAAGCTTGTCCTGTTTGGTGGAGATGATATTTAATAAAATAAGTAGAAATCCACTAAAAGTTTTGTTTGGTTATCTTGCAATCCCGAGATAATCGTCTCCATGCTCCAAATCCATTTTAAAGCCATTTTTAAGGCATTTCGCGCATACATGAAATGAACACATTTTTCTCCAAAACTATAACAGATGCAAGCTTGTCCTGTTTGGTGGAGATGATATTTAATAAAATAAGTAGAAATCCACTAAACGTTTTGTTTGGTTATCTTGCAATCCCGAGATAATCGTCTCCATGCTCCAAATCCATTTTAAAGCCATTTTTAAGGCATTTCGCGCATACATGAAATGAACACATTTTTCTCCAAAACTATAACAGATGCAAGCTTGTCCTGTTTGGTGGAGATGATATTTAATAAAATAAGTAGAAATCCACTAAAAGTTGTGTTTGGTTATCTTGCAATCCCGAGATAATCGTCTCCATGCTCTAAATCCATTTTAAAGCCATTTTTAAGGCATTTCGCGCATACATGAAATGAACACATTTTTCTCCAAAACTATAACAGATGCAAGCTTGTCCTGTTTGGTGGAGATGATATTTAATAAAATAAGTAGAAATCCACTAAAAGTTTTGTTTGGTTATCTTGCAATCCCGAGATAATCGTCTCCATGCTCCAAATCCATTTTAAAGCCATTTTTAAGGCATTTCGCGCATACATGAAATGAACACATTTTTCTCCAAAACTATAACAGATGCAAGCTTGTCCTGTTTGGTGGAGATAATATTTAATAAAATAAGTAGAAATCTACTAAAAGTTTCGTTTGTTTATATTGCCATCCTGAGATAATCGTCTCCATGCTCCAAATCCATTTTAAAGCCATTTTTAAGGCATTTCGCGCATACATGAAATGAACACATTTTTCTCCAAAACTATAACAGATGCAAGCTTGTCCTGTTTGGTGGAGATAATATTTAATAAAATAAGTAGAAATCTACTAAAAGTTTCGTTTGTTTATATTGCCATCCTGAGATAATCGTCTCCATGCTCCAAATCCATTTTAAAGCCATTTTTAAGGCATTTCGTGCATACATGAAATGAACACATTTTTCTTTAAAACTATAACAGATGCAAGCTTGTCCTGTTTGGTGGAGATGATATTTAATAAAATAAGTAGAAATCCACTAAAAGTTTTGTTTGGTTATCTTGCAATCCCGAGATAATCGTCTCCATGCTCCAAATCCATTTTAAAGCCATTTTTAAGGCATTTCGCGCATACATGAAATGAACACATTTTTCTCCAAAACTATAACAGATGCAAGCTTGTCCTGTTTGGTGGAGATGATATTTAATAAAATAAGTAGAAATCCACTAAAAGTTTTGTTTGGTTATCTTGCAATCCCGAGATAATCGTCTCCATGCTCCAAATCCATTTTAAAGCCATTTTTAAGGCATTTCGCGCATACATGAAATGAACACATTTTTCTCCAAAACTATAACAGATGCAAGCTTGTCCTGTTTGGTGGAGATGTTATTTAATAAAATAAGTAGAAATCCACTAAAAGTTTTGTTTGGTTATATTGCAATCCCGAGATAATCGTCTCCATGCTCCAAATCCATTTTAAAGCCATTTTTAAGGCATTTCGCGCATACATGAAATGAACACATTTTTCTCCAAAACTATAACAGATGCAAGCTTGTCCTGTTTGGTGGAGATGATATTTAATAAAATAAGTAGAAATCCACTAAAAGTTTTGTTTGGTTATCTTGCAATCCCGAGATAATCGTCTCCATGCTCCAAATCCATTTTAAAGCCATTTTTAAGGCATTTCGCGCATACATGAAATGAACACATTTTTCTCCAAAACTATAACAGATGCAAGCTTGTCCTGTTTGGTGGAGATGATATTTAATAAAATAAGTAGAAATCCACTAAAAGTTTTGTTTGGTTATCTTGCAATCCCGAGATAATCGTCTCCATGCTCCAAATCCATTTTAAAGCCATTTTTAAGGCATTTCGCGCATACATGAAATGAACACATTTTTCTCCAAAACTATAACAGATGCAAGCTTGTCCTGTTTGGTGGAGATGATATTTAATAAAATAAGTAGAAATCCACTAAAAGTTTTGTTTGGTTATCTTGCAATCCCGAGATAATCGTCTCCATGCTCCAAATCCATTTTAAAGCCATTTTTAAGGCATTTCGCGCATACATGAAATGAACACATTTTTCTCCAAAACTATAACAGATGCAAGCTTGTCCTGTTTGGTGGAGATGATATTTAATAAAATAAGTAGAAATCCACTAAAAGTTTTGTTTGGTTATCTTGCAATCCCGAGATAATCGTCTCCATGCTCCATATCCATTTTAAAGCCATTTTTAAGGCATTTCGCGCATACATGAAATGAACACATTTTTCTCCAAAACTATAACAGATGCAAGCTTGTCCTGTTTGGTGGAGATGATATTTAATAAAATAAGTAGAAATCCACTAAAAGTTTTGTTTGGTTATCTTGCAATCCCGAGATAATCGTCTCCATGCTCCAAATCCATTTTAAAGCCATTTCAAAGGCATTTTGCGCATACATGAAATTAACACATTTTTCTCCAAAACTATAACACATGCAAGCTTGTCCTGTTTGGTGGAGATGATATTTAATAAAATAAGTAGAAATCCACTAAAAGTTTTGTTTGGTTATCTTGCAATCCCGAGATAATCGTCTCCATGCTCCAAATCCATTTTAAAGCCATTTTTAAGGCATTTCGCGCATACATGAAATGAACACATTTTTCTCCAAAACTATAACAGATGCAAGCTTGTCCTGTTTGGTGGAGATGATATTTAATAAAATAAGTAGAAATCCACTAAACGTTTTGTTTGGTTATCTTGCAATCCCGAGATAATCGTCTCCATGCTCCAAATCCATTTTAAAGCCATTTTTAAGGCATTTCGCGCATACATGAAATGAACACATTTTTCTCCAAAACTATAACAGATGCAAGCTTGTCCTGTTTGGTGGAGATGATATTTAATAAAATAAGTAGAAATCCACTAAAAGTTTTGTTTGGTTATCTTGCAATCCCGAGATAATCGTCTCCATGCTCCAAATCCATTTTAAAGCCATTTTTAAGGCATTTCGCGCATACATGAAATGAACACATTTTTCTCCAAAACTATAACAGATGCAAGCTTGTCCTGTTTGGTGGAGATGATATTTAATAAAATAAGTAGAAATCCACTAAAAGTTTTGTTTGGTTATCTTGCAATCCCGAGATAATCGTCTCCATGCTCCAAATCCATTTTAAAGCCATTTCAAAGGCATTTTGCGCATACATGAAATTAACACATTTTTCTCCAAAACTATAACACATGCAAGCTTGTCCTGTTTGGTGGAGATGATATTTAATAAAATAAGTAGAAATCCACTAAAAGTTTTGTTTGGTTATCTTGCAATCCCGAGATAATCGTCTCCATGCTCCAAATCCATTTTAAAGCCATTTTTAAGGCATTTCGCGCATACATGAAATGAACACATTTTTCTCCAAAACTATAACAGATGCAAGCTTGTCCTGTTTGGTGGAGATGATATTTATTAAAATAAGTAGAAATCCACTAAACGTTTTGTTTGGTTATCTTGCAATCCCGAGATAATCGTCTCCATGCTCCAAATCCATTTTAAAGCCATTTTTAAGGCATTTCGCGCATACATGAAATGAACACATTTTTCTCCAAAACTATAACAGATGCAAGCTTGTCCTGTTTGGTGGAGATGATATTTAATAAAATAAGTAGAAATCCACTAAAAGTTTTGTTTGGTTATATTGCAATCCCGAGATAATCGTCTCCATGCTCCAAATCCATTTTAAAGCCATTTTTAAGGCATTTCGCGCATACATGAAATGAACACATTTTTCTCCAAAACTATAACAGATGCAAGCTTGTCCTGTTTGGTGGAGATGATATTTAATAAAATAAGTAGAAATCCACTAAAAGTTTTGTTTGGTTATCTTGCAATCCCGAGATAATCGTCTCCATGCTCCAAATCCATTTTAAAGCCATTTTTAAGGCATTTCGCGCATACATGAAATGAACACATTTTTTTCCAAAACTATAACAGATGCAAGCTTGTCCTGTTTGGTGGAGATGATATTTAATAAAATAAGTAGAAATCCACTAAAAGTTTTGTTTGGTTATCTTGCAATCCCGAGATAATCGTCTCCATGCTCCAAATCCATTTTAAAGCCATTTTTAAGGCATTTCGCGCATACATGAAATGAACACATTTTTCTCCAAAACTATAACAGATGCAAGCTTGTCCTGTTTGGTGGAGATGATATTTAATAAAATAAGTAGAAATCCACTAAAAGTTTTGTTTGGTTATATTGCAATCCCGAGATAATCGTCTCCATGCTCCAAATCCATTTTAAAGCCATTTTTAAGGCATTTCGCGCATACATGAAATGAACACATTTTTCTCCAAAACTATAACAGATGCAAGCTTGTCCTGTTTGGTGGAGATGATATTTAATAAAATAAGTAGAAATCCACTAAAAGTTTTGTTTGGTTATCTTGCAATCCCGAGATAATCGTCTCCATGCTCCAAATCCATTTTAAAGCCATTTTTAAGGCATTTCGCGCATACATGAAATGAACACATTTTTCTCCAAAACTATAACAGATGCAAGCTTGTCCTGTTTGGTGGAGATGATATTTAATAAAATAAGTAGAAATCCACTAAAAGTTTTGTTTGGTTATCTTGCAATCCCGAGATAATCGTCTCCATGCTCCAAATCCATTTTAAAGCCATTTTTAAGGCATTTCGCGCATACATGAAATGAACACATTTTTCTCCAAAACTTTAACAGATGCAAGCTTGTCCTGTTTGGTGGAGATGATATTTAATAAAATAAGTAGAAATCCACTAAAAGTTTTGTTTGGTTATCTTGCAATCCCGAGATAATCGTCTCCATGCTCCAAATCCATTTTAAAGCCATTTTTAAGGCATTTCGCGCATACATGAAATGAACACATTTTTCTCCAAAACTATAACAGATGCAAGCTTGTCCTGTTTGGTGGAGATGATATTTAATAAAATAAGTAGAAATCCACTAAAAGTTTTGTTTGGTTATCTTGCAATCCCGAGATAATCGTCTCCATGCTCCAAATCCATTTTAAAGCCATTTTTAAGGCATTTCGCGCATACATGAAATGAACACATTTTTCTCCAAAACTATAACAGATGCAAGCTTGTCCTGTTTGGTGGAGATAATATTTAATAAAATAAGTAGAAATCTACTAAAAGTTTCGTTTGTTTATATTGCCATCCTGAGATAATCGTCTCCATGCTCCAAATCCATTTTAAAGCCATTTTTAAGGCATTTTGCGCATACATGAAATGAACACATTTTTCTCCAAAACTATAACACATGCAAGCTTGTCCTGTTTGGTGGAGATGATATTTAATAAAATAAGTAGAAATCCACTAAAAGTTTTGTTTGGTTATCTTGCAATCCCGAGATAATCGTCTCCATGCTCCAAATCCATTTTAAAGCCATTTTTAAGGCATTTCGCGCATACATGAAATGAACACATTTTTCTCCAAAACTATAACAGATGCAAGCTTGTCCTGTTTGGTGGAGATGATATTTAATAAAATAAGTAGAAATCCACTAAAAGTTTTGTTTGGTTATCTTGCAATCCCGAGATAATCGTCTCCATGCTCAAAATCCATTTTAAAGCCATTTTTAAGGCATTTCGCGCATACATGAAATGAACACATTTTTCTCCAAAACTATAACAGATGCAAGCTTGTCCTGTTTGGTGGAGATGATATTTAATAAAATAAGTAGAAATCCACTAAAAGTTTTGTTTGGTTATCTTGCAATCCCGAGATAATCGTCTCCATGCTCCAAATCCATTTTAAAGCCATTTTTAAGGCATTTCGCGCATACATGAAATGAACACATTTTTCTCCAAAACTATAACAGATGCAAGCTTGTCCTGTTTGGTGGAGATGATATTTAATAAAATAAGTAGAAATCCACTAAAAGTTTTGTTTGGTTATCTTGCAATCCCGAGATAATCGTCTCCATGCTCCAAATCCATTTTAAAGCCATTTTTAAGGCATTTCGCGCATACATGAAATGAACACATTTTTCTCCAAAACTATAACAGATGCAAGCTTGTCCTGTTTGGGGGGTGGAGATGATATTTAATAAAATAAGTAGAAATCCACTAAAAGTTTTGTTTGGTTATCTTGCAATCCCGAGATAATCGTCTCCATGCTCCAAATCCATTTTAAAGCCATTTTTAAGGCATTTCGCGCATACATGAAATGAACACATTTTTCTCCAAAACTATAACAGATGCAAGCTTGTCCTGTTTGGTGGAGATGATATTTAATAAAATAAGTAGAAATCCACTAAAAGTTTTGTTTGGTTATCTTGCAATCCCGAGATAATCGTCTCCATGCTCCAAATCCATTTTAAAGCCATTTTTAAGGCATTTCGCGCATACATGAAATGAACACATTTTTCTCCAAAACTATAACAGATGCAAGCTTGTCCTGTTTGGTGGAGATGATATTTAATAAAATAAGTAGAAATCCACTAAAAGTTTTGTTTGGTTATCTTGCAATCCGAGATAATCGTCTCCATGCTCCAAATCCATTTTAAAGCCATTTTTAAGGCATTTCGCGCATACATGAAATGAACACATTTTTCTCCAAAACTATAACAGATGCAAGCTTGTCCTGTTTGGTGGAGATGATATTTAATAAAATAAGTAGAAATCCACTAAAAGTTTTGTTTGGTTATCTTGCAATCCCGAGATAATCGTCTCCATGCTCCAAATCCATTTTAAAGCCATTTTTAAGGCATTTCGCGCATACATGAAATGAACACATTTTTCTCCAAAACTATAACAGATGCAAGCTTGTCCTGTTTGGTGGAGATGATATTTAATAAAATAAGTAGAAATCCACTAAAAGTTTTGTTTGGTTATCTTGCAATCCCGAGATAATCGTCTCCATGCTCCAAATCCATTTTAAAGCCATTTTTAAGGCATTTCGCGCATACATGAAATGAACACATTTTTCTCCAAAACTATAACAGATGCAAGCTTGTCCTGTTTGGTGGAGATGATATTTAATAAAATAAGTAGAAATCCACTAAAAGTTTTGTTTGGTTATCTTGCAATCCCGAGATAATCGTCTCCATGCTCCAAATCCATTTTAAAGCCATTTTTAAGGCATTTCGCGCATACATGAAATGAACACATTTTTCTCCAAAACTATAACAGATGCAAGCTTGTCCTGTTTGGTGGAGATGATATTTAATAAAATAAGTAGAAATCCACTAAAAGTTTTGTTTGGTTATCTTGCAATCCCGAGATAATCGTCTCCATGCTCCAAATCCATTTTAAAGCCATTTTTAAGGCATTTCGCGCATACATGAAATGAACACATTTTTCTCCAAAACTATAACAGATGCAAGCTTGTCCTGTTTGGTGGAGATGATATTTAATAAAATAAGTAGAAATCCACTAAAAATTTTGTTTGGTTATCTTGCAATCCCGAGATAATCGTCTCCATGCTCCAAATCCATTTTAAAGCCATTTTTAAGGCATTTCGCGCATACATGAAATGAACACATTTTTCTCCAAAACTATAACAGATGCAAGCTTGTCCTGTTTGGTGGAGATGATATTTAATAAAATAAGTAGAAATCCACTAAAAGTTTTGTTTGGTTATCTTGCAATCCCGAGATAATCGTCTCCATGCTCCAAATCCATTTTAAAGCCATTTTTAAGGCATTTCGCGCATACATGAAATGAACACATTTTTCTCCAAAACTATAACAGATGCAAGCTTGTCCTGTTTGGTGGAGATGATATTTAATAAAATAAGTAGAAATCCACTAAAAGTTTTGTTTGGTTATCTTGCAATCCCGAGATAATCGTCTCCATGCTCCAAATCCATTTTAAAGCCATTTTTAAGGCATTTCGCGCATACATGAAATGAACACATTTTTCTCCAAAACTATAACAGATGCAAGCTTGTCCTGTTTGGTGGAGATGATATTTAATAAAATAAGTAGAAATCCACTAAAAGTTTTGTTTGGTTATCTTGCAATCCCGAGATAATCGTCTCCATGCTCCAAATCCATTTTAAAGCCATTTTTAAGGCATTTCGCGCATACATGAAATGAACACATTTTTCTCCAAAACTATAACAGATGCAAGCTTGTCCTGTATGGTGGAGATGATATTTAATAAAATAAGTAGAAATCCACTAAAAGTTTTGTTTGGTTATCTTGCAATCCCGAGATAATCGTCTCCATGCTCCAAATCCATTTTAAAGCCATTTTTAAGGCATTTCGCGCATACATGAAATTAACACATTTTTCTCCAAAACTATAACAGATGCAAGCTTGTCCTGTTTGGTGGAGATGATATTTAATAAAATAAGTAGAAATCCACTAAAAGTTTTTTTTGGTTATCTTGCAATCCCGAGATAATCGTCTCCATGCTCCAAATCCATTTTAAAGCCATTTAAAGGCATTTTGCGCATACATGAAATTAACACATTTTTCTCCAAAACTATAACACATGCAAGCTTGTCCTGTTTGGTGGAGATGATATTTAATAAAATAAGTAGAAATCCACTAAAAGTTTTGTTTGGTTATCTTGCAATCCCGAGATAATCGTCTCCATGCTCCAAATCCATTTTAAAGCCATTTTTAAGGCATTTCGCGCATACATGAAATGAACACATTTTTCTCCAAAACTATAACAGATGCAAGCTTGTCCTGTTTGGTGGAGATGATATTTAATAAAATAAGTAGAAATCCACTAAAAGTTTTGTTTGGTTATCTTGCAATCCCGAGATAATCGTCTCCATGCTCCAAATCCATTTTAAAGCCATTTTTAAGGCATTTCGCGCATACATGAAATGAACACATTTTTCTCCAAAACTATAACAGATGCAAGCTTGTCCTGTTTGGTGGAGATGATATTTAATAAAATAAGTAGAAATCCACTAAACGTTTTGTTTGGTTATCTTGCAATCCCGAGATAATCGTCTCCATGCTCCAAATCCATTTTAAAGCCATTTTTAAGGCATTTCGCGCATACATGAAATGAACACATTTTTCTCCAAAACTATAACAGATGCAAGCTTGTCCTGTTTGGTGGAGATGATATTTAATAAAATAAGTAGAAATCCACTAAAAGTTTTGTTTGGTTATATTGCAATCCCGAGATAATCGTCTCCATGCTCCAAATCCATTTTAAAGCCATTTTTAAGGCATTTCGCGCATACATGAAATGAACACATTTTTCTCCAAAACTATAACAGATGCAAGCTTGTCCTGTTTGGTGGAGATGATATTTAATAAAATAAGTAGAAATCCACTAAAAGTTTTGTTTGGTTATCTTGCAATCCCGAGATAATCGTCTCCATGCTCCAAATCCATTTTAAAGCCATTTTTAAGGCATTTCGCGCATACATGAAATGAACACATTTTTCTCCAAAACTATAACAGATGCAAGCTTGTCCTGTTTGGTGGAGATGATATTTAATAAAATAAGTAGAAATCCACTAAAAGTTTTGTTTGGTTATCTTGCAATCCCGAGATAATCGTCTCCATGCTCCAAATCCATTTTAAAGCCATTTTTAAGGCATTTCGCGCATACATGAAATGAACACATTTTTCTCCAAAACTATAACAGATGCAAGCTTGTCCTGTTTGGTGGAGATGATATTTAATAAAATAAGTAGAAATCCACTAAAAGTTTTGTTTGGTTATATTGCAATCCCGAGATAATCGTCTCCATGCTCCAAATCCATTTTAAAGCCATTTTTAAGGCATTTCGCGCATACATGAAATGAACACATTTTTCTCCAAAACTATAACAGATGCAAGCTTGTCCTGTTTGGTGGAGATGATATTTAATAAAATAAGTAGAAATCCACTAAAAGTTTTGTTTGGTTATCTTGCAATCCCGAGATAATCGTCTCCATGCTCCAAATCCATTTTAAAGCCATTTTTAAGGCATTTCGCGCATACATGAAATGAACACATTTTTCTCCAAAACTATAACAGATGCAAGCTTGTCCTGTTTGGTGGAGATGATATTTAATAAAATAAGTAGAAATCCACTAAAAGTTTTGTTTGGTTATCTTGCAATCCCGAGATAATCGTCTCCATGCTCCAAATCCATTTTAAAGCCATTTTTAAGGCATTTCGCGCATACATGAAATGAACACATTTTTCTCCAAAACTTTAACAGATGCAAGCTTGTCCTGTTTGGTGGAGATGATATTTAATAAAATAAGTAGAAATCCACTAAAAGTTTTGTTTGGTTATCTTGCAATCCCGAGATAATCGTCTCCATGCTCCAAATCCATTTTAAAGCCATTTTTAAGGCATTTCGCGCATACATGAAATGAACACATTTTTCTCCAAAACTATAACAGATGAAAGCTTGTCCTGTTTGGTGGAGATGATATTTAATAAAATAAGTAGAAATCCACTAAAAGTTTTGTTTGGTTATCTTGCAATCCCGAGATAATCGTCTCCATGCTCCAAATCCATTTTAAAGCCATTTTTAAGGCATTTCGCGCATACATGAAATGAACACATTTTTCTCCAAAACTATAACAGATGCAAGCTTGTCCTGTTTGGTGGAGATGATATTTAATAAAATAAGTAGAAATCCACTAAAAGTTTTGTTTGGTTATATTGCAATCCCGAGATAATCGTCTCCATGCTCCAAATCCATTTTAAAGCCATTTTTAAGGCATTTCGCGCATACATGAAATGAACACATTTTTCTCCAAAACTATAACAGATGCAAGCTTGTCCTGTTTGGTGGAGATGATATTTAATAAAATAAGTAGAAATCCACTAAAAGTTTTGTTTGGTTATCTTGCAATCCCGAGATAATCGTCTCCATGCTCCAAATCCATTTTAAAGCCATTTTTAAGGCATTTCGCGCATACATGAAATGAACACATTTTTCTCCAAAACTATAACAGATGCAAGCTTGTCCTGTTTGGTGGAGATGATATTTAATAAAATAAGTAGAAATCCACTAAAAGTTTTGTTTGGTTATCTTGCAATCCCGAGATAATCGTCTCCATGCTCCAAATCCATTTTAAAGCCATTTTTAAGGCATTTCGCGCATACATGAAATGAACACATTTTTCTCCAAAACTTTAACAGATGCAAGCTTGTCCTGTTTGGTGGAGATGATATTTAATAAAATAAGTAGAAATCCACTAAAAGTTTTGTTTGGTTATCTTGCAATCCCGAGATAATCGTCTCCATGCTCCAAATCCATTTTAAAGCCATTTTTAAGGCATTTCGCGCATACATGAAATGAACACATTTTTCTCCAAAACTATAACAGATGCAAGCTTGTCCTGTTTGGTGGAGATGATATTTAATAAAATAAGTAGAAATCCACTAAAAGTTTTGTTTGGTTATCTTGCAATCCCGAGATAATCGTCTCCATGCTCCAAATCCATTTTAAAGCCATTTTTAAGGCATTTCGCGCATACATGAAATGAACACATTTTTCTCCAAAACTATAACAGATGCAAGCTTGTCCTGTTTGGTGGAGATAATATTTAATAAAATAAGTAGAAATCTACTAAAAGTTTCGTTTGTTTATATTGCCATCCTGAGATAATCGTCTCCATGCTCCAAATCCATTTAAAGCCATTTTTAAGGCATTTTGCGCATACATGAAATGAACACATTTTTCTCCAAAACTATAACACATGCAAGCTTGTCCTGTTTGGTGGAGATGATATTTAATAAAATAAGTAGAAATCCACTAAAAGTTTTGTTTGGTTATCTTGCAATCCCGAGATAATCGTCTCCATGCTCCAAATCCATTTTAAAGCCATTTTTAAGGCATTTCGCGCATACATGAAATGAACACATTTTTCTCCAAAACTATAACAGATGCAAGCTTGTCCTGTTTGGTGGAGATGATATTTAATAAAATAAGTAGAAATCCACTAAAAGTTTTGTTTGGTTATCTTGCAATCCCGAGATAATCGTCTCCATGCTCCAAATCCATTTTAAAGCCATTTTTAAGGCATTTCGCGCATACATGAAATGAACACATTTTTCTCCAAAACTATAACAGATGCAAGCTTGTCCTGTTTGGTGGAGATGATATTTAATAAAATAAGTAGAAATCCACTAAAAGTTTTGTTTGGTTATCTTGCAATCCCGAGATAATCGTCTCCATGCTCCAAATCCATTTTAAAGCCATTTTTAAGGCATTTCGCGCATACATGAAATGAACACATTTTTCTCCAAAACTATAACAGATGCAAGCTTGTCCTGTTTGGTGGAGATGATATTTAATAAAATAAGTAGAAATCCACTAAAAGTTTTGTTTGGTTATCTTGCAATCCCGAGATAATCGTCTCCATGCTCCAAATCCATTTTAAAGCCATTTTTAAGGCATTTCGCGCATACATGAAATGAACACATTTTTCTCCAAAACTATAACAGATGCAAGCTTGTCCTGTTTGGTGGAGATGATATTTAATAAAATAAGTAGAAATCCACTAAAAGTTTTGTTTGGTTATCTTGCAATCCCGAGATAATCGTCTCCATGCTCCAAATCCATTTTAAAGCCATTTTTAAGGCATTTCGCGCATACATGAAATGAACACATTTTTCTCCAAAACTATAACAGATGCAAGCTTGTCCTGTTTGGTGGAGATGATATTTAATAAAATAAGTAGAAATCCACTAAAAGTTTTGTTTGGTTATCTTGCAATCCCGAGATAATCGTCTCCATGCTCCAAATCCATTTTAAAGCCATTTTTAAGGCATTTCGCGCATACATGAAATGAACACATTTTTCTCCAAAACTATAACAGATGCAAGCTTGTCCTGTTTGGTGGAGATGATATTTAATAAAATAAGTAGAAATCCACTAAAAGTTTTGTTTGGTTATCTTGCAATCCCGAGATAATCGTCTCCATGCTCCAAATCCATTTTAAAGCCATTTTTAAGGCATTTCGCGCATACATGAAATGAACACATTTTTCTCCAAAACTATAACAGATGCAAGCTTGTCCTGTTTGGTGGAGATGATATTTAATAAAATAAGTAGAAATCCACTAAAAGTTTTGTTTGGTTATCTTGCAT
>NW_027443621.1:0-39424 GCF_048569485.1 Anomaloglossus baeobatrachus | reverse complement strand
CTTTTAGTGGATTTCTACTTATTTTATTAAATATCATCTCCACCAAACAGGACAAGCTTGCATCTGTTATAGTTTTGGAGAAAAATGTGTTCATTTCATGTATGCGCGAAATGCCTTAAAAATGGCTTTAAAATGGATTTGGAGCATGGAGACGATTATCTCGGGATTGCAAGATAACCAAACAAAACTTTTAGTGGATTTCTACTTATTTTATTAAATATCATCTCCACCAAACAGGACAAGCTTGCATCTGTTATAGTTTTGGAGAAAAATGTGTTCATTTCATGTATGCGCGAAATGCCTTAAAAATGGCTTTAAAATGGATTTGGAGCATGGAGACGATTATCTCGGGATTGCAAGATAACCAAACAAAACTTTTAGTGGATTTCTACTTATTTTATTAAATATCATCTCCACCAAACAGGACAAGCTTGCATCTGTTATAGTTTTGGAGAAAAATGTGTTCATTTCATGTATGCGCGAAATGCCTTAAAAATGGCTTTAAAATGGATTTGGAGCATGGAGACGATTATCTCGGGATTGCAAGATAACCAAACAAAACTTTTAGTGGATTTCTACTTATTTTATTAAATATCATCTCCACCAAACAGGACAAGCTTGCATCTGTTATAGTTTTGGAGAAAAATGTGTTCATTTCATGTATGCGCGAAATGCCTTAAAAATGGCTTTAAAATGGATTTGGAGCATGGAGACGATTATCTCGGAATTGCAATATAACCAAACAAAACTTTTAGTGGATTTCTACTTATTTTATTAAATATCATCTCCACCAAACAGGACAAGCTTGCATCTGTTATAGTTTTGGAGAAAAATGTGTTCATTTCATGTATGCGCGAAATGCCTTAAAAATGGCTTTAAAATGGATTTGGAGCATGGAGACGATTATCTCGGGATTGCAAGATAACCAAACAAAACTTTTAGTGGATTTCTACTTATTTTATTAAATATCATCTCCACCAAACAGGACAAGCTTGCATCTGTTATAGTTTTGGAGAAAAATGTGTTCATTTCATGTATGCGCGAAATGCCTTAAAAATGGCTTTAAAATGGATTTGGAGCATGGAGACGATTATCTCGGGATTGCAAGATAACCAAACAAAACTTTTAGTGGATTTCTACTTATTTTATTAAATATCATCTCCACCAAACAGGACAAGCTTGCATCTGTTATAGTTTTGGAGAAAAATGTGTTCATTTCATGTATGCGCGAAATGCCTTAAAAATGGCTTTAAAATGGATTTGGAGCATGGAGACGATTATCTCGGGATTGCAATATAACCAAACAAAACTTTTAGTGGATTTCTACTTATTTTATTAAATATCATCTCCACCAAACAGGACAAGCTTGCATCTGTTATAGTTTTGGAGAAAAATGTGTTCATTTCATGTATGCGCGAAATGCCTTAAAAATGGCTTTAAAATGGATTTGGAGCATGGAGACGATTATCTCGGGATTGTAAGATAACCAAACAAAACTTTTAGTGGATTTCTACTTATTTTATTAAATATCATCTCCACCAAACAGGACAAGCTTGCATCTGTTATAGTTTTGGAGAAAAATGTGTTCATTTCATGTATGCGCGAAATGCCTTAAAAATGGCTTTAAAATGGATTTGGAGCATGGAGACGATTATCTCGGGATTGCAAGATAACCAAACAAAACTTTTAGTGGATTTCTACTTATTTTATTAAATATCATCTCCACCAAACAGGACAAGCTTGCATCTGTTATAGTTTTGGAGAAAAATGTGTTCATTTCATGTATTCGCGAAATGCCTTAAAAATGGCTTTAAAATGGATTTGGAGCATGGAGACGATTATCTCGGGATTGCAAGATAACCAAACAAAACTTTTAGTGGATTTCTACTTATTTTATTAAATATCATCTCCACCAAACAGGACAAGCTTGCATCTGTTATAGTTTTGGAGAAAAATGTGTTCATTTCATGTATGCGCGAAATGCCTTAAAAATGGCTTTAAAATGGATTTGGAGCATGGAGACGATTATCTCGGGATTGCAATATAACCAAACAAAACTTTTAGTGGATTTCTACTTATTTTATTAAATATCATCTCCACCAAACAGGACAAGCTTGCATGTGTTATAGTTTTGGAGAAAAATGTGTTCATTTCATGTATGCGCAAAATGCCTTTGAAATGGCTTTAAAATGGATTTGGAGCATGGAGACGATTATCTCGGGATTGCAAGATAACCAAACAAAACTTTTAGTGGTTTTCTACTTATTTTATTAAATATCATCTCCACCAAACAGGACAAGCTTGCATGTGTTAAAGTTTTGGAGAAAAATGTGTTCTTTTCATGTATGCGCAAAATGCCTTTGAAATGGCTTTAAAATGGATTTGGAGCATGGAGACGATTATCTCAGGATGGCAATATAAACAAACGAAACTTTTAGTAGATTTCTACTTATTTTATTAAATATTATCTCCACCAAACAGGACAAGCTTGCATCTGTTATAGTTTTGGAGAAAAATGTGTTCATTTCATGTATGCGCGAAATGCCTTAAAAATGGCTTTAAAATGGATTTGGAGCATGGAGACGATTATCTCGGGATTGCAATATAACCAAACAAAACTTTTAGTGGATTTCTACTTATTTTATTAAATATCATCTCCACCAAACAGGACAAGCTTGCATCTGTTATAGTTTTGGAGAAAAATGTGTTCATTTCATGTATGCGCGAAATGCCTTAAAAATGGCTTTAAAATGGATTTGGAGCATGGAGACGATTATCTCGGGATTGCAAGATAACCAAACAAAACTTTTAGTGGATTTCTACTTATTTTATTAAATATCATCTCCACCAAACAGGACAAGCTTGCATCTGTTATAGTTTTGGAGAAAAATGTGTTCATTTCATGTATGCGCGAAATGCCTTAAAAATGGCTTTAAAATGGATTTGGAGCATGGAGACGATTATCTCGGGATTGCAAGATAACCAAACAAAACTTTTAGTGGATTTCTACTTATTTTATTAAATATCATCTCCACCAAACAGGACAAGCTTGCATCTGTTATAGTTTTGGAGAAAAATGTGTTCATTTCATGTATGCGCGAAATGCCTTAAAAATGGCTTTAAAATGGATTTGGAGCATGGAGACGATTATCTCGGGATTGCAAGATAACCAAACAAAACTTTTAGTGGATTTCTACTTATTTTATTAAATATCATCTCCACCAAACAGGACAAGCTTGCATCTGTTATAGTTTTGGAGAAAAATGTGTTCATTTCATGTATGCGCGAAATGCCTTAAAAATGGCTTTAAAATGGATTTGGAGCATGGAGACGATTATCTCGGGATTGCAAGATAACCAAACAAAACTTTTAGTGGATTTCTACTTATTTTATCAAATATCATCTCCACCAAACAGGACAAGCTTGCATCTGTTATAGTTTTGGAGAAAAATGTGTTCATTTCATGTATGCGCGAAATGCCTTAAAAATGGCTTTAAAATGGATTTGGAGCATGGAGACGATTATCTCGGGATTGCAAGATAACCAAACAAAACTTTTAGTGGATTTCTACTTATTTTATTAAATATCATCTCCACCAAACAGGACAAGCTTGCATCTGTTATAGTTTTGGAGAAAAATGTGTTCATTTCATGTATGCGCGAAATGCCTTAAAAATGGCTTTAAAATGGATTTGGAGCATGGAGACGATTATCTCGGAATTGCAATATAACCAAACAAAACTTTTAGTGGATTTCTACTTATTTTATTAAATATCATCTCCACCAAACAGGACAAGCTTGCATCTGTTATAGTTTTGGAGAAAAATGTGTTCATTTCATGTATGCGCGAAATGCCTTAAAAATGGCTTTAAAATGGATTTGGAGCATGGAGACGATTATCTCGGGATTGCAAGATAACCAAACAAAACTTTTAGTGGATTTCTACTTATTTTATTAAATACCATCTCCACCAAACAGGACAAGCTTGCATCTGTTATAGTTTTGGAGAAAAATGTGTTCATTTCATGTATGCGCGAAATGCCTTAAAAATGGCTTTAAAATGGATTTGGAGCATGGAGACGATTATCTCGGGATTGCAAGATAACCAAACAAAACTTTTAGTGGATTTCTACTTATTTTATTAAATATCATCTCCACCAAACAGGACAAGCTTGCATCTGTTATAGTTTTGGAGAAAAATGTGTTCATTTCATGTATGCGCGAAATGCCTTAAAAATGGCTTTAAAATGGATTTGGAGCATGGAGACGATTATCTCGGGATTGCAATATAACCAAACAAAACTTTTAGTGGATTTCTACTTATTTTATTAAATATCATCTCCACCAAACAGGACAAGCTTGCATCTGTTATAGTTTTGGAGAAAAATGTGTTCATTTCATGTATGCGCGAAATGCCTTAAAAATGGCTTTAAAATGGATTTGGAGCATGGAGACGATTATCTCGGGATTGCAAGATAACCAAACAAAACTTTTAGTGGATTTCTACTTATTTTATTAAATATCATCTCCACCAAACAGGACAAGCTTGCATCTGTTATAGTTTTGGAGAAAAATGTGTTCATTTCATGTATGCGCGAAATGCCTTAAAAATGGCTTTAAAATGGATTTGGAGCATGGAGACGATTATCTCGGGATTGCAATATAACCAAACAAAACTTTTAGTGGATTTCTACTTATTTTATTAAATATCATCTCCACCAAACAGGACAAGCTTGCATCTGTTATAGTTTTGGAGAAAAATGTGTTCATTTCATGTATGCGCGAAATGCCTTAAAAATGGCTTTAAAATGGATTTGGAGCATGGAGACGATTATCTCGGGATTGCAAGATAACCAAACAAAACTTTTAGTGGATTTCTACTTATTTTATTAAATATCATCTCCACCAAACAGGACAAGCTTGCATCTGTTATAGTTTTGGAGAAAAATGTGTTCATTTCATGTATGCGCGAAATGCCTTAAAAATGGCTTTAAAATGGATTTGGAGCATGGAGACGATTATCTCGGGATTGTAAGATAACCAAACAAAACTTTTAGTGGATTTCTACTTATTTTATTAAATATCATCTCCACCAAACAGGACAAGCTTGCATCTGTTATAGTTTTGGAGAAAAATGTGTTCATTTCATGTATGCGCGAAATGCCTTAAAAATGGCTTTAAAATGGATTTGGAGCATGGAGACGATTATCTCGGGATTGCAAGATAACCAAACAAAACTTTTAGTGGATTTCTACTTATTTTATTAAATATCATCTCCACCAAACAGGACAAGCTTGCATGTGTTATAGTTTTGGAGAAAAATGTGTTCATTTCATGTATGCGCAAAATGCCTTTGAAATGGCTTTAAAATGGATTTGGAGCATGGAGACGATTATCTCGGGATTGCAAGATAACCAAACAAAACTTTTAGTGGATTTCTACTTATTTTATTAAATATCATCTCCACCAAACAGGACAAGCTTGCATCTGTTATAGTTTTGGAGAAAAATGTGTTCATTTCATGTATGCGCGAAATGCCTTAAAAATGGCTTTAAAATGGATTTGGAGCATGGAGACGATTATCTCGGGATTGCAAGATAACCAAACAAAACTTTTAGTGGTTTTCTACTTATTTTATTAAATATCATCTCCACCAAACAGGACAAGCTTGCATGTGTTATAGTTTTGGAGAAAAATGTGTTCATTTCATGTATGCGCAAAATGCCTTTGAAATGGCTTTAAAATGGATTTGGAGCATGGAGACGATTATCTCAGGATGGCAATATAAACAAACGAAACTTTTAGTAGATTTCTACTTATTTTATTAAATATTATCTCCACCAAACAGGACAAGCTTGCATCTGTTATAGTTTTGGAGAAAAATGTGTTCATTTCATGTATGCGCGAAATGCCTTAAAAATGGCTTTAAAATGGATTTGGAGCATGGAGACGATTATCTCGGGATTGCAATATAACCAAACAAAACTTTTAGAGAATTTCTACTTATTTTATTAAATATCATCTCCACCAAACAGGACAAGCTTGCATCTGTTATAGTTTTGGAGAAAAATGTGTTCATTTTATGTATGCGCGAAATGCCTTAAAAATGGCTTTAAAATGGATTTGGAGCATGGAGACGATTATCTCGGGATTGCAAGATAACCAAACAAAACTTTTAGTGGATTTCTACTTATTTTATTAAATATCATCTCCACCAAACAGGACAAGCTTGCATCTGTTATAGTTTTGGAGAAAAATGTGTTCATTTCATGTATGCGCGAAATGCCTTAAAAATGGCTTTAAAATGGATTTGGAGCATGGAGACGATTATCTCGGGATTGCAAGATAACCAAACAAAACTTTTAGTGGATTTCTACTTATTTTATTAAATATCATCTCCACCAAACAGGACAAGCTTGCATCTGTTATAGTTTTGGAGAAAAATGTGTTCATTTCATGTATGCGCGAAATGCCTTAAAAATGGCTTTAAAATGGATTTGGAGCATGGAGACGATTATCTCGGGATTGCAATATAAGCAAACAAAACTTTTAGTGGATTTCTACTTATTTTATTAAATATCATCTCCACCAAACAGGACAAGCTTGCATCTGTTATAGTTTTGGAGAAAAATGTGTTCATTTCATGTATGCGCGAAATGCCTTAAAAATGGCTTTAAAATGGATTTGGAGCATGGAGACGATTATCTCGGGATTGCAAGATAACCAAACAAAACTTTTAGTGGATTTCTACTTATTTTATTAAATATCATCTCCACCAAACAGGACAAGCTTGCATGTGTTATAGTTTTGGAGAAAAATGTGTTCATTTCATGTATGCGCAAAATGCCTTTGAAATGGCTTTAAAATGGATTTGGAGCATGGAGACGATTATCTCGGGATTGCAAGATAACCAAACAAAACTTTTAGTGGATTTCTACTTATTTTATTAAATATCATCTCCACCAAACAGGACAAGCTTGCATCTGTTATAGTTTTGGAGAAAAATGTGTTCATTTCATGTATGCGCGAAATGCCTTAAAAATGGCTTTAAAATGGATTTGGAGCATGGAGACGATTATCTCGGGATTGCAAGATAACCAAACAAAACTTTTAGTGGATTTCTACTTATTTTATTAAATATCATCTCCACCAAACAGGACAAGCTTGCATCTGTTATAGTTTTGGAGAAAAATGTGTTCATTTCATGTATGCGCGAAATGCCTTAAAAATGGCTTTAAAATGGATTTGGAGCATGGAGACGATTATCTCGGGATTGCAATATAAGCAAACAAAACTTTTAGTGGATTTCTACTTATTTTATTAAATATCATCTCCACCAAACAGGACAAGCTTGCATCTGTTATAGTTTTGGAGAAAAATGTGTTCATTTCATGTATGCGCGAAATGCCTTAAAAATGGCTTTAAAATGGATTTGGAGCATGGAGACGATTATCTCGGGATTGCAAGATAACCAAACAAAACTTTTAGTGGATTTCTACTTATTTTATTAAATATCATCTCCACCAAACAGGACAAGCTTGCATCTGTTATAGTTTTGGAGAAAAATGTGTTCATTTCATGTATGCGCGAAATGCCTTAAAAATGGCTTTAAAATGGATTTGGAGCATGGAGACGATTATCTCGGGATTGCAAGATAACCAAACAAAACTTTTAGTGGATTTCTACTTATTTTATTAAATATCATCTCCACCAAACAGGACAAGCTTGCATCTGTTATAGTTTTGGAGAAAAATGTGTTCATTTCATGTATGCGCGAAATGCCTTAAAAATGGCTTTAAAATGGATTTGGAGCATGGAGACGATTATCTCGGGATTGCAAGATAACCAAACAAAACTTTTAGTGGATTTCTACTTATTTTATTAAATATCATCTCCACCAAACAGGACAAGCTTGCATCTGTTATAGTTTTGGAGAAAAATGTGTTCATTTCATGTATGCGCGAAATGCCTTAAAAATGGCTTTAAAATGGATTTGAAGCATGGAGACGATTATCTCGGGATTGCAATATAACCAAACAAAACTTTTAGTGGATTTCTACTTATTTTATTAAATATCATCTCCACCAAACAGGACAAGCTTGCATCTGTTATAGTTTTGGAGAAAAATGTGTTCATTTCATGTATGCGCGAAATGCCTTAAAAATGGGTTTAAAATGGATTTGGAGCATGGAGACGATTATCTCGGGATTGCAAGATAACCAAACAAAACTTTTAGTGGATTTCTACTTATTTTATTAAATATCATCTCCACCAAACAGGACAAGCTTGCATCTGTTATAGTTTTGGAGAAAAATGTGTTCATTTCATGTATGCGCGAAATGCCTTAAAAATGGCTTTAAAATGGATTTGGAGCATGGAGACGATTATCTCGGGATTGCAAGATAACCAAACAAAACTTTTAGTGGATTTCTACTTATTTTATTAAATATCATCTCCACCAAACAGGACAAGCTTGCATGTGTTATAGTTTTGGAGAAAAATGTGTTCATTTCATGTATGCGCAAAATGCCTTTGAAATGGCTTTAAAATGGATTTGGAGCATGGAGACGATTATCTCGGGATTGCAAGATAACCAAACAAAACTTTTAGTGGATTTCTACTTATTTTATTAAATATCATCTCCACCAAACAGGACAAGCTTGCATCTGTTATAGTTTTGGAGAAAAATGTGTTCATTTCATGTATGCGCGAAATGCCTTAAAAATGGCTTTAAAATGGATTTGGAGCATGGAGACGATTATCTCGGGATTGCAAGATAACCAAACAAAACTTTTAGTGGTTTTCTACTTATTTTATTAAATATCATCTCCACCAAACAGGACAAGCTTGCATGTGTTATAGTTTTGGAGAAAAATGTGTTCATTTCATGTATGCGCAAAATGCCTTTGAAATGGCTTTAAAATGGATTTGGAGCATGGAGACGATTATCTCAGGATGGCAATATAAACAAACGAAACTTTTAGTAGATTTCTACTTATTTTATTAAATATTATCTCCACCAAACAGGACAAGCTTGCATCTGTTATAGTTTTGGAGAAAAATGTGTTCATTTTATGTATGCGCGAAATGCCTTAAAAATGGCTTTAAAATGGATTTGGAGCATGGAGACGATTATCTCAGGATTGCAATATAACCAAACAAAACTTTTAGTGGATTTCTACTTATTTTATTAAATATCATCTCCACCAAACAGGACAAGCTTGCATCTGTTATAGTTTTGGAGAAAAATGTGTTCATTTCATGTATGCGCGAAATGCCTTAAAAATGGCTTTAAAATGGATTTGGAGCATGGAGACGATTATCTCGGGATTGCAAGATAACCAAACAAAACTTTTAGTGGATTTCTACTTATTTTATTAAATATCATCTCCACCAAACAGGACAAGCTTGCATCTGTTATAGTTTTGGAGAAAAATGTGTTCATTTCATGTATGCGCGAAATGCCTTAAAAATGGCTTTAAAATGGATTTGGAGCATGGAGACGATTATCTCGGGATTGCAAGATAACCAAACAAAACTTTTAGTGGATTTCTACTTATTTTATTAAATATCATCTCCACCAAACAGGACAAGCTTGCATCTGTTATAGTTTTGGAGAAAAATGTGTTCATTTCATGTATGCGCGAAATGCCTTAAAAATGGCTTTAAAATGGATTTGGAGCATGGAGACGATTATCTCGGGATTGCAAGATAACCAAACAAAACTTTTAGTGGATTTCTACTTATTTTATTAAATATCATCTCCACCAAACAGGACAAGCTTGCATCTGTTATAGTTTTGGAGAAAAATGTGTTCATTTCATGTATGCGCGAAATGCCTTAAAAATGGCTTTAAAATGGATTTGGAGCATGGAGACGATTATCTCGGGATTGCAATATAACCAAACAAAACTTTTAGTGGATTTCTACTTATTTTATTAAATATCATCTCCACCAAACAGGACAAGCTTGCATCTGTTATAGTTTTGGAGAAAAATGTGTTCATTTCATGTATGCGCGAAATGCCTTAAAAATGGCTTTAAAATGGATTTGGAGCATGGAGACGATTATCTCGGGATTGCAAGATAACCAAACAAAACTTTTAGTGGATTTCTACTTATTTTATTAAATATCATCTCCACCAAACAGGACAAGCTTGCATCTGTTATAGTTTTGGAGAAAAATGTGTTCATTTCATGTATGCGCGAAATGCCTTAAAAATGGCTTTAAAATGGATTTGGAGCATGGAGACGATTATCTCGGGATTGCAAGATAACCAAACAAAACTTTTAGTGGTTTTCTACTTATTTTATTAAATATCATCTCCACCAAACAGGACAAGCTTGCATGTGTTATAGTTTTGGAGAAAAATGTGTTCATTTCATGTATGCGCAAAATGCCTTTGAAATGGCTTTAAAATGGATTTGGAGCATGGAGACGATTATCTCAGGATGGCAATATAAACAAACGAAACTTTTAGTAGATTTCTACTTATTTTATTAAATATTATCTCCACCAAACAGGACAAGCTTGCATCTGTTATAGTTTTGGAGAAAAATGTGTTCATTTCATGTATGCGCGAAATGCCTTAAAAATGGCTTTAAAATGGATTTGGAGCATGGAGACGATTATCTCGGGATTGCAATATAACCAAACAAAACTTTTAGTGGATTTCTACTTATTTTAATAAATATCATCTCCACCAAACAGGACAAGCTTGCATCTGTTATAGTTTTGGAGAAAAATGTGTTCATTTCATGTATGCGCGAAATGCCTTAAAAATGGCTTTAAAATGGATTTGGAGCATGGAGACGATTATCTCGGGATTGCAAGATAACCAAACAAAACTTTTAGTGGATTTCTACTTATTTTATTAAATATCATCTCCACCAAACAGGACAAGCTTGCATCTGTTATAGTTTTGGAGAAAAATGTGTTCATTTCATGTATGCGCGAAATGCCTTAAAAATGGCTTTAAAATGGATTTGGAGCATGGAGACGATTATCTCGGGATTGCAAGATAACCAAACAAAACTTTTAGTGGATTTCTACTTATTTTATTAAATATCATCTCCACCAAACAGGACAAGCTTGCATCTGTTATAGTTTTGGAGAAAAATGTGTTCATTTCATGTATGCGCGAAATGCCTTAAAAATGGCTTTAAAATGGATTTGGAGCATGGAGACGATTATCTCGGGATTGCAAGATAACCAAACAAAACTTTTAGTGGATTTCTACTTATTTTATTAAATATCATCTCCACCAAACAGGACAAGCTTGCATCTGTTATAGTTTTGGAGAAAAATGTGTTCATTTCATGTATGCGCGAAATGCCTTAAAAATGGCTTTAAAATGGATTTGGAGCATGGAGACGATTATCTCGGGATTGCAATATAACCAAACAAAATTTTTAGTGGATTTCTACTTATTTTATTAAATATCATCTCCACCAAACAGGACAAGCTTGCATCTGTTGTAGTTTTGGAGAAAAATGTGTTCATTTCATGTATGCGCGAAATGCCTTAAAAATGGCTTTAAAATGGATTTGGAGCATGGAGACGATTATCTCGGGATTGCAAGATAACCAAACAAAACTTTTAGTGGATTTCTACTTATTTTATTAAATATCATCTCCACCAAACAGGACAAGCTTGCATCTGTTATAGTTTTGGAGAAAAATGTGTTCATTTCATGTATGCGCGAAATGCCTTAAAAATGGCTTTAAAATGGATTTGGAGCATGGAGACGATTATCTCGGGATTGCAAGATAACCAAACAAAACTTTTAGTGGATTTCTACTTATTTTATTAAATATCATCTCCACCAAACAGGACAAGCTTGCATCTGTTATAGTTTTGGAGAAAAATGTGTTCATTTCATGTATGCGCGAAATGCCTTAAAAATGGCTTTAAAATGGGTTTGGAGCATGGAGACGATTATCTCGGGATTGCAATATAACCAAACAAAATTTTTAGTGGATTTCTACTTATTTTATTAAATATCATCTCCACCAAACAGGACAAGCTTGCATCTGTTATAGTTTTGGAGAAAAATGTGTTCATTTCATGTATGCGCGAAATGCCTTAAAAATGGCTTTAAAATGGATTTGGAGCATGGAGACGATTATCTCGGGATTGCAAGATAACCAAACAAAACTTTTAGTGGATTTCTACTTATTTTATTAAATATCATCTCCACCAAACAGGACAAGCTTGCATCTGTTATAGTTTTGGAGAAAAATGTGTTCATTTCATGTATGCGCGAAATGCCTTAAAAATGGCTTTAAAATGGATTTGGAGCATGGAGACGATTATCTCGGGATTGCAAGATAACCAAACAAAACTTTTAGTGGATTTCTACTTATTTTATTAAATATCATCTCCACCAAACAGGACAAGCTTGCATCTGTTATAGTTTTGGAGAAAAATGTGTTCATTTCATGTATGCGCGAAATGCCTTAAAAATGGCTTTAAAATGGATTTGGAGCATGGAGACGATTATCTCGGGTGTGAGGTAAATCCGGAGATGACGATAAATCATGACATTCAAGTCATGTCAGGAAGCCCTCTCCTGGTGTCACTACCCCCTTCCCTTCACACAACTGGTTTAGCAACAAATCCATGGCCATGTCCTGTGATATGGAAATTAGGTGGCTTTAGGACAATGGACACAGGATGACTCCCTGCCGTCACCCTGTAGTAGGAGCTGCTAGCTAGTTAGCAAGGCTATGGAAATAGCCAGACAGAACGACTCCAGTAAAAAATGGTTCATATCTCGCAAGCCATATTTCCGATAAATATGGCAACCATAAAAATGGTGTCTCCGCATGTGGACGATGCCGGCACCCCCTTTTTATGGGAACAGGACATTGGGAAATGCCCCAGGCGTGATATCAGCCAATGGGGAACTGGCAGACAGGTCATGAGTCCCCTCGTTCTGTAGCTAAATTCATAACTGTCACAATGAGAGCATTGGCGTCTGCCTACGACGCTCCCAGGCAAAGTTATAGCCAAAATCCCCTTTGCTGGATAATTCTGATCCATGCAGGGGGAGTGGCAGTGCTTCCCTGTGAGGTCACTAAGGTAGGAGGGGACCTGGATCTGCCCAGGTTGATAACCCTACTTCGGCCATTTTCCAGCGTTCTTCTGCTCGGGGGCCTGGTTGGGAAAGACCTGTGAGGAAGAATCCTAGAAACCTGGTCTACAGCGCCCCCCTGTGGCCAGACACACAAGGTAACTGATGTAATTGTATACCTGTTTGTAACCCATGCTTTATCTGTAACTGTACTCTGACATAACTGTATATTCTGTAGATTCCCTATTGTATATATTGTAGTTTCTAGTGTGCTTTAGGCGATTAAATTATATAATTAATCTTGGGCTGTTCTGTTATCTCGATCTTGAATCCCACGTCTGTGTGTTCGGCTAATAGTTACCGTAAATCGGTTGGTGGCAGCGAGTTGTGCCAAGGATTATTGTGGGGAGGCCAGTGAGATTCGGGAAGATATTATATATTCCGCCCGCGGAGGTCGGGGGAATATATACCTTACTCTCACCGGGGACCCTTCCATAATCGGCATAAGTAGTATAGCGGCCTCCTTGCTTATTGTCGGGCAATTCCATAATTGGCCTGACTATAAGAGGGGCGCTAGAGAGCGCGTCACGTGCTCTGTCTGTCGGTCGGGAGGTATAAAGTAGGGGTGACCCCCACTTGTTACCCCCCGATTGTGACGTACTGGTAGCCAGCGCGGGGGATTTCTGAGTGACCCCCCCGGTGGTTTGTGACATATTGGTGGCAGCGGTGGGATCGAGATAATAGTGTGTGTGAGTGTGAGACCCATACTCCCAGACACTAAAGACTGCCTGCAGCAGCTGTGGCTGCTGGGGTCTTCAGACTAGCTCAACACTAGAGTGTCAGAGTGCAGATACTGTGAGGTGTGTGGAGGCATCAGGTGTCAGTTCTGTGTCAGTGACCAAAAGTCTGCAAGAATGGCTGAGAGCACCAGGAGCAAAGCCAAAGGAATGGCCGATGCTCAGGCCAGAGACGATGAGGAGGTTGTCCACGAGTCCTCCAGGAGCTCGACGCCAGAAAACAGCTCTGCAGAGGACATTGCACAACCGGGCACTGCTGGACAAGATGAGGAGCAGCTCGCCCAAGGGTCCTCAACGAGCCAGACGCCAGCCCTCCGCTCTGCAATGGACAGTGAAGCACCAGGCTCCGCAGCGGGCCGCAGATCACCACGTGCCATTCCACCGAGCCTGGGAGGCTCGGATAGCCTTCTTCAAATGGCTATGGCCCTACGCCAGGCTGGAGACCGGGAGGGCTACAAGGAACTCATGGCCGAGCGTGAGCGGCAAGCAGCGCGTGAAGAGCGCCAGGCAGAGCGTAACTACCAGCTGCAGCTAGCTCAGCTCCGGCCCTCATCAGCCACCCGTGACCTTCCAGACACCAAACTTCCAAAGGTCCGTGTTGAGGACTTCCCAGTGCTGGAGAAGGATGGAGACTTGGACTCTTTCTTGACTGCTTTTGAACGGACTTGCTTGCAGCATCATCTGAACAAGGACCAGTGGGCCAAATACCTGACCCCCCGTTTAAGGGGTAAGGCCCTGGATGTCCTTGGGGACTTGCCTGCTGAGGCAGATCAGGGCTACGACACCATCAAGCGGGCCCTGATCCAACAGTACAACCTCACCCCGGAGTCCTACCGCAAGAAGTTCCGGACGCTGCAGAAGGGACCAAAGGACTCCTGGGCTGACCACCGGCGGGCACTTGCCCGAGCTGCCGACCACTGGACCCAAGGCCTGCAGCTTTCCACCGGACCGGAGATCCTGGACTTGTTCATCACGGAGCAACTCTTGTGGAACTGCCCTGAGGATCTCCGCCAGTTCATCCGAGACCAGAAGCCAAAGGGATCCACGGCTACAGCTGCCCTGGCAGATGACTACACCAACAATCGGGCTCCTGAAGCCAGGAGAGCAGCCACCAGCAGCACCTGGAGAGGGGGTAAGATGAACTCTGCGACTGCCCCACCTGCCCCTAGACTGCAGGGGGTGTCCCCCTCAACTCCCCTCTCCAGGCCCGTGGCAGAACCAAGACGGTGCCACCAGTGCAACCTACCTGGACACTTCAAGGCCATGTGCCCTCAGCGTCCCAAGGCCCCGGCTCCGTCCCCGTCCCAAGGGCCGCCCAAGGTGTATTGTGTGGGTGGGGGTGGTGGTAGGTCCCTGGACAGCTTCCAACCTGTCACCGTCGGCCAGTCTGTGACCATAGGACTGCGAGACAGCGCCTCGGAGGTGACTCTGGTGCGGCCTGAGATGGTGTCCCCCCAAGACTTGATCCCTGGAAAAACCCTCGCTGTCTCCGGGATTGGAGGCATTGACCCGGCGCTGCCTGTTGCTGACATTTATGTGGACTGGGGCGCAGGGCGAGGGGTGAGAGAGGTGGGGGTAACTGATCGGATCCCTGCAAACGTGCTACTTGGGACAGATTTGGGGCAAATAACCTCCCAGTTTGGCCCCGCCCCAAAGGCTGAACCTTCAGCCAGTGCTGACGTGCCTCCGGACAATGTTAATGTGTTATCTATGAATGATGTAAGGGAGGAGGGAGTGAACTCTGATATTTCTGCTTGCACAGACACCATAGACACACACACAGCTGCCGCTGTGACAGGGGAGGGGGTCAGAGAAAGGTGTGACAATGCCTCTACAAGTAATCAGCCTGTGAGCTGGGATCTGTTGCCCTCTGCAGGGATAAGCAGAGAGCAGGGTGCTGCAGGGGGAGGACCAGTGTGTGGGGTGGGGGCTACCACAGCAAATGTGGGGTCCCCAGAGATTTCACAGCGGGGTTCTGTTGCTGCAGGAGGGGAACAGGCAGGTGAGATTGGGGCCGGTCCAGGAGCGGAAGTGCTCCCAGGTAAGATCTCGGTGCATGGTTCCCCCACAACCGGGGTGTCAGGAAGCCAGGTAGGTCTGCCTGAACCGGCGACTTGGTCAGGAACGGAGGAGGAGCAGGCACGACCCACGGTCGCAGCGGCTGTGGCCGCTGTCACCCGCAGTGGGAGTGCTGGAAGCCAAGGGGCCTCCCGGAGGTCCGATAGCTCTTCCCCTTCTGACCAAGTGGCAGCCGAGTCAGGTGGAGGCCAGGACACAGGTCCCGGGGTACTGACTGAAGATGTGACAGTCTCGTCGATTCTGGCCACATCTAGTCAGGAGTTTCAGGCAGCGTTAGAAGCTGACGACAGCCTGAAAGCTCTTAAGGAGCAGGCGGCACAGCCTCCCTCGGACTCGGACCCGGAGCGAGTGGTCTGGGACCAAGGACGGCTGTACCGGGCCACGGTCCAGCAGGGTTCACCGGAGGCGTGGCCCAGGGACCGACAGTTGGTGGTACCTTATCCGTTCCGGACGGAGTTGTTGCGGATCGCACATGAGATTCCGATGGCCGGACACCTAGGGATCGCTAAGACCAAGGCCAGGTTAAACCAGCATTTCTACTGGCCAAAAATGGGGGCCGATGTGGCTGCCTACTGCCGTTCGTGTGAAACCTGTCAGAGAGTGGGGAAGGCGGGGCCACACCCCAAAGCCCCACTGGTATCTCTGCCAATCATCGATGAGCCTTTCAGGAGGGTGGCTGTGGATCTGGTCGGCCCGCTGGCCATCCCCAGCAGCTCCGGGAAACGCTTCATACTGACGGTAGTGGACTATGCCACCCGGTACCCAGAAGCAGTGGCCTTGTCGTCCATTCGGGCTGACAAGGTGGCCACCGCATTGCTGGAGATTTTCTCCCGAGTGGGTTTTCCCCAGGAAATGCTCACTGACCGGGGGACCCAATTCATGTCCCAGCTGATGGAGGCCCTCTGTAAGCAAGTCCAGGTGCGACATCTGGTGGCCAGCCCGTACCATCCACAGACTAATGGCCTGTGCGAGCGGTTCAATGGCACCTTAAAGCAGATGCTTAAGATGTTGGTCGACTCCCACGGGCGTGACTGGGAGCGGTATCTCCCACACCTGTTATTTGCTTGCCGGGAGGTTCCACAGGCCTCAACAGGATTCTCACCGTTTGAGCTCCTGTACGGGCGACGTGTGCGGGGCCCCCTGGCTCTGGTGAAAGAGGCTTGGGAAGGGGATTTGGCCACCCCTGGAGTGTCGGTTATCGAGTATGTCATGCGCTTCCGGGACAAAATGCAGGCCTTGACGCAACTGGTACACGACAATATGGCTCAAGCCCAGGCCGATCAGAAGCGTTGGTACGACCAGAACGCTTGTGAGAGGACCTACCAAGTGGGTCAAGAGGTGTGGGTACTGGTCCCCGTACCACAGGACAAGCTTCAGGCAGCCTGGGAAGGCCCATACCTCGTGTACCAGCAGCTCAACCCTGTGACGTACCTGGTCACCCTGGACCCTGCCCGTGGAAGGCGGAAGCCCTTCCATGTGAACATGATGAAGGCACATCATGAGCGGGAGGCATGTGCACTCCCTGTGTGCAACCTGCCCGAGGAGGGAGAAGCGGAAACCCTCTTGGATATGCTAGCCCAGGTTAGGGCAGGCGGATCCATTGAGGATGTGGAGGTTGGCCACCAGCTCTTGGAGGACCAACGGTCCCAGCTGTGGGCCACCCTACACCCCTTCCGGGGGTTGTTTACCAACCAGCCCGGAAGGACTGACTTGGCTGTCCATCACGTGGACACTGGGGATCATCCCCCGATCCGGCGTTCAGCATATCGGGTCTCCCTGGAGGTGCAGCAACACATGCGCCAGGAGATTGACGAGATGCTGAACCTGGGGGTGATCCAGGCATCCAACAGCGCTTGGGCCTCGCCTGTAGTCCTCGTCCCTAAGAAGGACCGAACCACTCGGTTCTGCGTGGACTACAGGGGGCTCAATGCGGTCACGGTCGCCGATGCGTACCCAATGCCACGCATCGATGACCTGCTCGATCAGTTGGCCGGGGCTCAGTACCTGACCATCATGGATCTGAGCCGGGGATATTGGCAGATCCCCCTGACTCGCAAGGCCAGGGAACGCTCTGCCTTTATTACCCCATTTGGACTGTACGAGTCCACGGTGATGCCATTCGGGATGAGGAATGCCCCTGCCACTTTCCAGCGGATGGTCAACACCCTGCTCAAGGGACTTGAAGGGTACGCGGCCGCGTACCTGGATGACATTGCCGTCTTCAGTCCCACCTGGGAGGACCACCTAGAGCATCTAGCACAGGTGCTCAGGCGGATCCACCGGGCAGGTTTGACCATCAAGCCGGGAAAGTGTCAGCTGGCCATGAGCGAGGTCCAGTACCTCGGTCACCGGGTAGGTGGGGGAACGCTGAAGCCCGAGCCTGAGAAAGTGGAGGCCATCGCATCCTGGCCCACCCCCAGGACCAAGAAGCAGGTGATGTCCTTCTTGGGGACCGCTGGGTACTATAGGAGGTTTGTTCCATGCTATAGTAGCCTGGCAAAGCCCTTGACGGACCTCACCAAGAAGAAGCTGCCCTCTGCAGTCGATTGGACAATGGACTGCGAGACAGCCTTCCGGGCCCTAAAGGACGCCCTGTCCAGCCCGCCCGTGCTACAGGCAGCCGACTTCACGCGGCCGTTTGTAGTACAGACCGACGCCAGTGACTTCGGCCTCGGTGCGGTGCTCAGCCAGGTGGACTCTGCGAGCCAAGAGCACCCAGTCTTGTACCTGAGCAGGAAGCTGTTACCAAGGGAAGTTGCCTATTCCACGATGGAGAAGGAGTGCCTGGCCATAGTGTGGGCCCTGCAGCGTCTGCAACCCTATCTATACGGGCGCCACTTCATCGTGGAGACGGACCACAATCCCCTCAGCTGGTTGCACACCGTCTCTGGGACGAATGGGCGACTGTTGCGATGGAGCCTTGCGCTCCAGCAATACAACTTCACCATTCGCCACAAAAGGGGCCGTGACCACGGTAACGCAGACGGGCTGTCCCGACAAGGAGAGGTCGCGGACGGGCGCACGGGGGAACACCGGAGTGTGCTGCCCCCTAGCGCCCTCAAAAGGGGGGAGGTGTGAGGTAAATCCGGAGATGACGATAAATCATGACATTCAAGTCATGTCAGGAAGCCCTCTCCTGGTGTCACTACCCCCTTCCCTTCACACAACTGGTTTAGCAACAAATCCATGGCCATGTCCTGTGATATGGAAATTAGGTGGCTTTAGGACAATGGACACAGGATGACTCCCTGCCGTCACCCTGTAGTAGGAGCTGCTAGCTAGTTAGCAAGGCTATGGAAATAGCCAGACAGAACGACTCCAGTAAAAAATGGTTCATATCTCGCAAGCCATATTTCCGATAAATATGGCAACCATAAAAATGGTGTCTCCGCATGTGGACGATGCCGGCACCCCCTTTTTATGGGAACAGGACATTGGGAAATGCCCCAGGCGTGATATCAGCCAATGGGGAACTGGCAGACAGGTCATGAGTCCCCTCGTTCTGTAGCTAAATTCATAACTGTCACAATGAGAGCATTGGCGTCTGCCTACGACGCTCCCAGGCAAAGTTATAGCCAAAATCCCCTTTGCTGGATAATTCTGATCCATGCAGGGGGAGTGGCAGTGCTTCCCTGTGAGGTCACTAAGGTAGGAGGGGACCTGGATCTGCCCAGGTTGATAACCCTACTTCGGCCATTTTCCAGCGTTCTTCTGCTCGGGGGCCTGGTTGGGAAAGACCTGTGAGGAAGAATCCTAGAAACCTGGTCTACAGCGCCCCCCTGTGGCCAGACACACAAGGTAACTGATGTAATTGTATACCTGTTTGTAACCCATGCTTTATCTGTAACTGTACTCTGACATAACTGTATATTCTGTAGATTCCCTATTGTATATATTGTAGTTTCTAGTGTGCTTTAGGCGATTAAATTATATAATTAATCTTGGGCTGTTCTGTTATCTCGATCTTGAATCCCACGTCTGTGTGTTCGGCTAATAGTTACCGTAAATCGGTTGGTGGCAGCGAGTTGTGCCAAGGATTATTGTGGGGAGGCCAGTGAGATTCGGGAAGATATTATATATTCCGCCCGCGGAGGTCGGGGGAATATATACCTTACTCTCACCGGGGACCCTTCCATAATCGGCATAAGTAGTATAGCGGCCTCCTTGCTTATTGTCGGGCAATTCCATAATTGGCCTGACTATAAGAGGGGCGCTAGAGAGCGCGTCACGTGCTCTGTCTGTCGGTCGGGAGGTATAAAGTAGGGGTGACCCCCACTTGTTACCCCCCGATTGTGACGTACTGGTAGCCAGCGCGGGGGATTTCTGAGTGACCCCCCCGGTGGTTTGTGACATCGGGATTGCAAGATAACCAAACAAAACTTTTAGTGGATTTCTACTTATTTTATTAAATATCATCTCCACCAAACAGGACAAGCTTGCATCTGTTATAGTTTTGGAGAAAAATGTGTTCATTTCATGTATGCGCGAAATGCCTTAAAAATGGCTTTAAAATGGATTTGGAGCATGGAGACGATTATCTCGGGATTGCAATATAACCAAACAAAACTTTTAGTGGATTTCTACTTATTTTATTAAATATCATCTCCACCAAACAGGACAAGCTTGCATCTGTTATAGTTTTGGAGAAAAATGTGTTCATTTCATGTATGCGCGAAATGCCTTAAAAATGGCTTTAAAATGGATTTGGAGCATGGAGACGATTATCTCGGGATTGCAAGATAACCAAACAAAACTTTTAGTGGATTTCTACTTATTTTATTAAATATCATCTCCACCAAACAGGACAAGCTTGCATCTGTTATAGTTTTGGAGAAAAATGTGTTCATTTCATGTATGCGCGAAATGCCTTAAAAATGGCTTTAAAATGGATTTGGAGCATGGAGACGATTATCTCGGGATTGCAAGATAACCAAACAAAACTTTTAGTGGATTTCTACTTATTTTATTAAATATCATCTCCACCAAACAGGACAAGCTTGCATCTGTTATAGTTTTGGAGAAAAATGTGTTCATTTCATGTATGCGCGAAATGCCTTAAAAATGGCTTTAAAATGGATTTGGAGCATGGAGACGATTATCTCGGGATTGCAAGATAACCAAACAAAACTTTTAGTAAATTTCTACTTATTTTATTAAATATCATCTCCACCAAACAGGACAAGCTTGCATCTGTTATAGTTTTGGAGAAAAATGTGTTCATTTCATGTATGCGCGAAATGCCTTAAAAATGGCTTTAAAATGGATTTGGAGCATGGAGACGATTATCTCGGGATTGCAATATAACCAAACAAAACTTTTAGTGGATTTCTACTTATTTTATTAAATATCATCTCCACCAAACAGGACAAGCTTGCATCTGTTATAGTTTTGGAGAAAAATGTGTTCATTTCATGTATGCGCGAAATGCCTTAAAAATGGCTTTAAAATGGATTTGGAGCATGGAGACGATTATCTCGGGATTGCAAGATAACCAAACAAAACTTTTAGTGGATTTCTACTTATTTTATTAAATATCATCTCCACCAAACAGGACAAGCTTGCATCTGTTATAGTTTTGGAGAAAAATGTGTTCATTTCATGTATGCGCGAAATGCCTTAAAAATGGCTTTAAAATGGATTTGGAGCATGGAGACGATTATCTCGGGATTGCAAGATAACCAAACAAAACTTTTAGTGGATTTCTACTTATTTTATTAAATATCATCTCCACCAAACAGGACAAGCTTGCATCTGTTATAGTTTTGGAGAAAAATGTGTTCATTTCATGTATGCGCGAAATGCCTTAAAAATGGCTTTAAAATGGATTTGGAGCATGGAGACGATTATCTCGGGATTGCAAGATAACCAAACAAAACTTTTAGTGGATTTCTACTTATTTTATTAAATATCATCTCCACCAAACAGGACAAGCTTGCATCTGTTATAGTTTTGGAGAAAAATGTGTTCATTTCATGTATGCGCGAAATGCCTTAAAAATGGCTTTAAAATGGATTTGGAGCATGGAGACGATTATCTCGGGATTGCAAGATAACCAAACAAAACTTTTAGTGGATTTCTACTTATTTTATTAAATATCATCTCCACCAAACAGGACAAGCTTGCATCTGTTATAGTTTTGGAGAAAAATGTGTTCATTTCATGTATGCGCGAAATGCCTTAAAAATGGCTTTAAAATGGATTTGGAGCATGGAGACGATTATCTCGGGATTGCAATATAACCAAACAAAACTTTTAGTGGATTTCTACTTATTTTATTAAATATCATCTCCACCAAACAGGACAAGCTTGCATCTGTTATTGTTTTGGAGAAAAATGTGTTCATTTCATGTATGCGCGAAATGCCTTAAAAATGGCTTTAAAATGGATTTGGAGCATGGAGACGATTATCTCGGGATTGCAAGATAACCAAACAAAACTTTTAGTGGATTTCTACTTATTTTATTAAATATCATCTCCACCAAACAGGACAAGCTTGCATCTGTTATAGTTTTGGAGAAAAATGTGTTCATTTCATGTATGCGCGAAATGCCTTAAAAATGGCTTTAAAATGGATTTGGAGCATGGAGACGATTATCTCGGGATTGCAAGATAACCAAACAAAACTTTTAGTGGATTTCTACTTATTTTATTAAATATCATCTCCACCAAACAGGACAAGCTTGCATCTGTTATAGTTTTGGAGAAAAATGTGTTCATTTCATGTATGCGCGAAATGCCTTAAAAATGGCTTTAAAATGGATTTGGAGCATGGAGACGATTATCTCGGGATTGCAAGATAACCAAACAAAACTTTTAGTGGATTTCTACTTATTTTATTAAATATCATCTCCACCAAACAGGACAAGCTTGCATCTGTTATAGTTTTGGAGAAAAATGTGTTCATTTCATGTATGCGCGAAATGCCTTAAAAATGGCTTTAAAATGGATTTGGAGCATGGAGACGATTATCTCGGGATTGCAATATAACCAAACAAAACTTTTAGTGGATTTCTACTTATTTTATTAAATATCATCTCCACCAAACAGGACAAGCTTGCATCTGTTATAGTTTTGGAGAAAAATGTGTTCATTTCATGTATGCGCGAAATGCCTTAAAAATGGCTTTAAAATGGATTTGGAGCATGGAGACGATTATCTCGGGATTGCAAGATAACCAAACAAAACTTTTAGTGGATTTCTACTTATTTTATTAAATATCATCTCCACCAAACAGGACAAGCTTGCATCTGTTATAGTTTTGGAGAAAAATGTGTTCATTTCATGTATGCGCGAAATGCCTTAAAAATGGCTTTAAAATGGATTTGGAGCATGGAGACGATTATCTCGGGATTGCAAGATAACCAAACAAAACTTTTAGTGGATTTCTACTTATTTTATTAAATATCATCTCCACCAAACAGGACAAGCTTGCATCTGTTATAGTTTTGGAGAAAAATGTGTTCATTTCATGTATGCGCGAAATGCCTTAAAAATGGCTTTAAAATGGATTTGGAGCATGGAGACGATTATCTCGGGATTGCAAGATAACCAAACAAAACTTTTAGTGGATTTCTACTTATTTTATTAAATATCATCTCCACCAAACAGGACAAGCTTGCATCTGTTATAGTTTTGGAGAAAAATGTGTTCATTTCATGTATGCGCGAAATGCCTTAAAAATGGCTTTAAAATGGATTTGGAGCATGGAGACGATTATCTCGGGATTGCAAGATAACCAAACAAAACTTTTAGTGGATTTCTACTTATTTTATTAAATATCATCTCCACCAAACAGGACAAGCTTGCATCTGTTATAGTTTTGGAGAAAAATGTGTTCATTTCATGTATGCGCGAAATGCCTTAAAAATGGCTTTAAAATGGATTTGGAGCATGGAGACGATTATCTCGGGATTGCAAGATAACCAAACAAAACTTTTAGTGGATTTCTACTTATTTTATTAAATATCATCTCCACCAAACAGGACAAGCTTGCATCTGTTATAGTTTTGGAGAAAAATGTGTTCATTTCATGTATGCGCGAAATGCCTTAAAAATGGCTTTAAAATGGATTTGGAGCATGGAGACGATTATCTCGGGATTGCAAGATAACCAAACAAAACTTTTAGTGGATTTCTACTTATTTTATTAAATATCATCTCCACCAAACAGGACAAGCTTGCATCTGTTATAGTTTTGGAGAAAAATGTGTTCATTTCATGTATGCGCGAAATGCCTTAAAAATGGCTTTAAAATGGATTTGGAGCATGGAGACGATTATCTCGGGATTGCAAGATAACCAAACAAAACTTTTAGTGGATTTCTACTTATTTTATTAAATATCATCTCCACCAAACAGGACAAGCTTGCATCTGTTATAGTTTTGGAGAAAAATGTGTTCATTTCATGTATGCGCGAAATGCCTTAAAAATGGCTTTAAAATGGATTTGGAGCATGGAGACGATTATCTCGGGATTGCAAGATAACCAAACAAAACTTTTAGTGGATTTCTACTTATTTTATTAAATATCATCTCCACCAAACAGGACAAGCTTGCATCTGTTATAGTTTTGGAGAAAAATGTGTTCATTTCATGTATGCGCGAAATGCCTTAAAAATGGCTTTAAAATGGATTTGGAGCATGGAGACGATTATCTCGGGATTGCAAGATAACCAAACAAAACTTTTAGTGGATTTCTACTTATTTTATTAAATATCATCTCCACCAAACAGGACAAGCTTGCATCTGTTATAGTTTTGGAGAAAAATGTGTTCATTTCATGTATGCGCGAAATGCCTTAAAAATGGCTTTAAAATGGATTTGGAGCATGGAGACGATTATCTCGGGATTGCAAGATAACCAAACAAAACTTTTAGTGGATTTCTACTTATTTTATTAAATATCATCTCCACCAAACAGGACAAGCTTGCATCTGTTATAGTTTTGGAGAAAAATGTGTTCATTTCATGTATGCGCGAAATGCCTTAAAAATGGCTTTAAAATGGATTTGGAGCATGGAGACGATTATCTCGGGATTGCAAGATAACCAAACAAAACTTTTAGTGGATTTCTACTTATTTTATTAAATATCATCTCCACCAAACAGGACAAGCTTGCATCTGTTATAGTTTTGGAGAAAAATGTGTTCATTTCATGTATGCGCGAAATGCCTTAAAAATGGCTTTAAAATGGATTTGGAGCATGGAGACGATTATCTCGGGATTGCAAGATAACCAAACAAAACTTTTAGTGGATTTCTACTTATTTTATTAAATATCATCTCCACCAAACAGGACAAGCTTGCATCTGTTATAGTTTTGGAGAAAAATGTGTTCATTTCATGTATGCGCGAAATGCCTTAAAAATGGCTTTAAAATGGATTTGGAGCATGGAGACGATTATCTCGGGATTGCAAGATAACCAAACAAAACTTTTAGTGGATTTCTACTTATTTTATTAAATATCATCTCCACCAAACAGGACAAGCTTGCATCTGTTATAGTTTTGGAGAAAAATGTGTTCATTTCATGTATGCGCGAAATGCCTTAAAAATGGCTTTAAAATGGATTTGGAGCATGGAGACGATTATCTCGGGATTGCAAGATAACCAAACAAAACTTTTAGTGGATTTCTACTTATTTTATTAAATATCATCTCCACCAAACAGGACAAGCTTGCATCTGTTATAGTTTTGGAGAAAAATGTGTTCATTTCATGTATGCGCGAAATGCCTTAAAAATGGCTTTAAAATGGATTTGGAGCATGGAGACGATTATCTCGGGATTGCAAGATAACCAAACAAAACTTTTAGTGGATTTCTACTTATTTTATTAAATATCATCTCCACCAAACAGGACAAGCTTGCATCTGTTATAGTTTTGGAGAAAAATGTGTTCATTTCATGTATGCGCGAAATGCCTTAAAAATGGCTTTAAAATGGATTTGGAGCATGGAGACGATTATCTCGGGATTGCAAGATAACCAAACAAAACTTTTAGTGGATTTCTACTTATTTTATTAAATATCATCTCCACCAAACAGGACAAGCTTGCATCTGTTATAGTTTTGGAGAAAAATGTGTTCATTTCATGTATGCGCGAAATGCCTTAAAAATGGCTTTAAAATGGATTTGGAGCATGGAGACGATTATCTCGGGATTGCAATATAACCAAACAAAACTTTTAGTGGATTTCTACTTATTTTATTAAATATCATCTCCACCAAACAGGACAAGCTTGCATCTGTTATAGTTTTGGAGAAAAATGTGTTCATTTCATGTATGCGCGAAATGCCTTAAAAATGGCTTTAAAATGGATTTGGAGCATGGAGACGATTATCTCGGGATTGCAAGATAACCAAACAAAACTTTTAGTGGATTTCTACTTATTTTATTAAATATCATCTCCACCAAACAGGACAAGCTTGCATCTGTTATAGTTTTGGAGAAAAATGTGTTCATTTCATGTATGCGCGAAATGCCTTAAAAATGGCTTTAAAATGGATTTGGAGCATGGAGACGATTATCTCGGGATTGCAAGATAACCAAACAAAACTTTTAGTGGATTTCTACTTATTTTATTAAATATCATCTCCACCAAACAGGACAAGCTTGCATCTGTTATAGTTTTGGAGAAAAATGTGTTCATTTCATGTATGCGCGAAATGCCTTAAAATGGCTTTAAAATGGATTTGGAGCATGGAGACGATTATCTCGGGATTGCAAGATAACCAAACAAAACTTTTAGTGGATTTCTACTTATTTTATTAAATATCATCTCCACCAAACAGGACAAGCTTGCATCTGTTATAGTTTTGGAGAAAAATGTGTTCATTTCATGTATGCGCGAAATGCCTTAAAAATGGCTTTAAAATGGATTTGGAGCATGGAGACGATTATCTCGGGATTGCAAGATAACCAAACAAAACTTTTAGTGGATTTCTACTTATTTTATTAAATATCATCTCCACCAAACAGGACAAGCTTGCATCTGTTATAGTTTTGGAGAAAAATGTGTTCATTTCATGTATGCGCGAAATGCCTTAAAAATGGCTTTAAAATGGATTTGGAGCATGGAGACGATTATCTCGGGATTGCAAGATAACCAAACAAAACTTTTAGTGGATTTCTACTTATTTTATTAAATATCATCTCCACCAAACAGGACAAGCTTGCATCTGTTATAGTTTTGGAGAAAAATGTGTTCATTTCATGTATGCGCGAAATGCCTTAAAAATGGCTTTAAAATGGATTTGGAGCATGGAGACGATTATCTCGGGATTGCAAGATAACCAAACAAAACTTTTAGTGGATTTCTACTTATTTTATTAAATATCATCTCCACCAAACAGGACAAGCTTGCATCTGTTATAGTTTTGGAGAAAAATGTGTTCATTTCATGTATGCGCGAAATGCCTTAAAAATGGCTTTAAAATGGATTTGGAGCATGGAGACGATTATCTCGGGATTGCAAGATAACCAAACAAAACTTTTAGTGGATTTCTACTTATTTTATTAAATATCATCTCCACCAAACAGGACAAGCTTGCATCTGTTATAGTTTTGGAGAAAAATGTGTTCATTTCATGTATGCGCGAAATGCCTTAAAAATGGCTTTAAAATGGATTTGGAGCATGGAGACGATTATCTCGGGATTGCAAGATAACCAAACAAAACTTTTAGTGGATTTCTACTTATTTTATTAAATATCATCTCCACCAAACAGGACAAGCTTGCATCTGTTATAGTTTTGGAGAAAAATGTGTTCATTTCATGTATGCGCGAAATGCCTTAAAAATGGCTTTAAAATGGATTTGGAGCATGGAGACGATTATCTCGGGATTGCAAGATAACCAAACAAAACTTTTAGTGGATTTCTACTTATTTTATTAAATATCATCTCCACCAAACAGGACAAGCTTGCATCTGTTATAGTTTTGGAGAAAAATGTGTTCATTTCATGTATGCGCGAAATGCCTTAAAAATGGCTTTAAAATGGATTTGGAGCATGGAGACGATTATCTCGGGATTGCAAGATAACCAAACAAAACTTTTAGTGGATTTCTACTTATTTTATTAAATATCATCTCCACCAAACAGGACAAGCTTGCATCTGTTATAGTTTTGGAGAAAAATGTGTTCATTTCATGTATGCGCGAAATGCCTTAAAAATGGCTTTAAAATGGATTTGGAGCATGGAGACGATTATCTCGGGATTGCAAGATAACCAAACAAAACTTTTAGTGGATTTCTACTTATTTTATTAAATATCATCTCCACCAAACAGGACAAGCTTGCATCTGTTATAGTTTTGGAGAAAAATGTGTTCATTTCATGTATGCGCGAAATGCCTTAAAAATGGCTTTAAAATGGATTTGGAGCATGGAGACGATTATCTCGGGATTGCAAGATAACCAAACAAAACTTTTAGTGGATTTCTACTTATTTTATTAAATATCATCTCCACCAAACAGGACAAGCTTGCATCTGTTATAGTTTTGGAGAAAAATGTGTTCATTTCATGTATGCGCGAAATGCCTTAAAAATGGCTTTAAAATGGATTTGGAGCATGGAGACGATTATCTCGGGATTGCAAGATAACCAAACAAAACTTTTAGTGGATTTCTACTTATTTTATTAAATATCATCTCCACCAAACAGGACAAGCTTGCATCTGTTATAGTTTTGGAGAAAAATGTGTTCATTTCATGTATGCGCGAAATGCCTTAAAAATGGCTTTAAAATGGATTTGGAGCATGGAGACGATTATCTCGGGATTGCAATATAACCAAACAAAACTTTTAGTGGATTTCTACTTATTTTATTAAATATCATCTCCACCAAACAGGACAAGCTTGCATCTGTTATAGTTTTGGAGAAAAATGTGTTCATTTCATGTATGCGCGAAATGCCTTAAAAATGGCTTTAAAATGGATTTGGAGCATGGAGACGATTATCTCGGGATTGCAAGATAACCAAACAAAACTTTTAGTGGATTTCTACTTATTTTATTAAATATCATCTCCACCAAACAGGACAAGCTTGCATCTGTTATAGTTTTGGAGAAAAATGTGTTCATTTCATGTATGCGCGAAATGCCTTAAAAATGGCTTTAAAATGGATTTGGAGCATGGAGACGATTATCTCGGGATTGCAAGATAACCAAACAAAACTTTTAGTGGATTTCTACTTATTTTATTAAATATCATCTCCACCAAACAGGACAAGCTTGCATCTGTTATAGTTTTGGAGAAAATGTGTTCATTTCATGTATGCGCGAAATGCCTTAAAAATGGCTTTAAAATGGATTTGGAGCATGGAGACGATTATCTCGGGATTGCAAGATAACCAAACAAAACTTTTAGTGGATTTCTACTTATTTTATTAAATATCATCTCCACCAAACAGGACAAGCTTGCATCTGTTATAGTTTTGGAGAAAAATGTGTTCATTTCATGTATGCGCGAAATGCCTTAAAAATGGCTTTAAAATGGATTTGGAGCATGGAGACGATTATCTCGGGATTGCAAGATAACCAAACAAAACTTTTAGTGGATTTCTACTTATTTTATTAAATATCATCTCCACCAAACAGGACAAGCTTGCATCTGTTATAGTTTTGGAGAAAAATGTGTTCATTTCATGTATGCGCGAAATGCCTTAAAAATGGCTTTAAAATGGATTTGGAGCATGGAGACGATTATCTCGGGATTGCAAGATAACCAAACAAAACTTTTAGTGGATTTCTACTTATTTTATTAAATATCATCTCCACCAAACAGGACAAGCTTGCATCTGTTATAGTTTTGGAGAAAAATGTGTTCATTTCATGTATGCGCGAAATGCCTTAAAAATGGCTTTAAAATGGATTTGGAGCATGGAGACGATTATCTCGGGATTGCAAGATAACCAAACAAAACTTTTAGTGGATTTCTACTTATTTTATTAAATATCATCTCCACCAAACAGGACAAGCTTGCATCTGTTATAGTTTTGGAGAAAAATGTGTTCATTTCATGTATGCGCGAAATGCCTTAAAAATGGCTTTAAAATGGATTTGGAGCATGGAGACGATTATCTCGGGATTGCAAGATAACCAAACAAAACTTTTAGTGGATTTCTACTTATTTTATTAAATATCATCTCCACCAAACAGGACAAGCTTGCATCTGTTATAGTTTTGGAGAAAAATGTGTTCATTTCATGTATGCGCGAAATGCCTTAAAAATGGCTTTAAAATGGATTTGGAGCATGGAGACGATTATCTCGGGATTGCAAGATAACCAAACAAAACTTTTAGTGGATTTCTACTTATTTTATTAAATATCATCTCCACCAAACAGGACAAGCTTGCATCTGTTATAGTTTTGGAGAAAAATGTGTTCATTTCATGTATGCGCGAAATGCCTTAAAAATGGCTTTAAAATGGATTTGGAGCATGGAGACGATTATCTCGGGATTGCAAGATAACCAAACAAAACTTTTAGTGGATTTCTACTTATTTTATTAAATATCATCTCCACCAAACAGGACAAGCTTGCATCTGTTATAGTTTTGGAGAAAAATGTGTTCATTTCATGTATGCGCGAAATGCCTTAAAAATGGCTTTAAAATGGATTTGGAGCATGGAGACGATTATCTCGGGATTGCAAGATAACCAAACAAAACTTTTAGTGGATTTCTACTTATTTTATTAAATATCATCTCCACCAAACAGGACAAGCTTGCATCTGTTATAGTTTTGGAGAAAAATGTGTTCATTTCATGTATGCGCGAAATGCCTTAAAAATGGCTTTAAAATGGATTTGGAGCATGGAGACGATTATCTCGGGATTGCAAGATAACCAAACAAAACTTTTAGTGGATTTCTACTTATTTTATTAAATATCATCTCCACCAAACAGGACAAGCTTGCATCTGTTATAGTTTTGGAGAAAAATGTGTTCATTTCATGTATGCGCGAAATGCCTTAAAAATGGCTTTAAAATGGATTTGGAGCATGGAGACGATTATCTCGGGATTGCAAGATAACCAAACAAAACTTTTAGTGGATTTCTACTTATTTTATTAAATATCATCTCCACCAAACAGGACAAGCTTGCATCTGTTATAGTTTTGGAGAAAAATGTGTTCATTTCATGTATGCGCGAAATGCCTTAAAAATGGCTTTAAAATGGATTTGGAGCATGGAGACGATTATCTCGGGATTGCAAGATAACCAAACAAAACTTTTAGTGGATTTCTACTTATTTTATTAAATATCATCTCCACCAAACAGGACAAGCTTGCATCTGTTATAGTTTTGGAGAAAAATGTGTTCATTTCATGTATGCGCGAAATGCCTTAAAAATGGCTTTAAAATGGATTTGGAGCATGGAGACGATTATCTCGGGATTGCAAGATAACCAAACAAAACTTTTAGTGGATTTCTACTTATTTTATTAAATATCATCTCCACCAAACAGGACAAGCTTGCATCTGTTATAGTTTTGGAGAAAAATGTGTTCATTTCATGTATGCGCGAAATGCCTTAAAAATGGCTTTAAAATGGATTTGGAGCATGGAGACGATTATCTCGGGATTGCAAGATAACCAAACAAAACTTTTAGTGGATTTCTACTTATTTTATTAAATATCATCTCCACCAAACAGGACAAGCTTGCATCTGTTATAGTTTTGGAGAAAAATGTGTTCATTTCATGTATGCGCGAAATGCCTTAAAAATGGCTTTAAAATGGATTTGGAGCATGGAGACGATTATCTCGGGATTGCAAGATAACCAAACAAAACTTTTAGTGGATTTCTACTTATTTTATTAAATATCATCTCCACCAAACAGGACAAGCTTGCATCTGTTATAGTTTTGGAGAAAAATGTGTTCATTTCATGTATGCGCGAAATGCCTTAAAAATGGCTTTAAAATGGATTTGGAGCATGGAGACGATTATCTCGGGATTGCAAGATAACCAAACAAAACTTTTAGTGGATTTCTACTTATTTTATTAAATATCATCTCCACCAAACAGGACAAGCTTGCATCTGTTATAGTTTTGGAGAAAAATGTGTTCATTTCATGTATGCGCGAAATGCCTTAAAAATGGCTTTAAAATGGATTTGGAGCATGGAGACGATTATCTCGGGATTGCAAGATAACCAAACAAAACTTTTAGTGGATTTCTACTTATTTTATTAAATATCATCTCCACCAAACAGGACAAGCTTGCATCTGTTATAGTTTTGGAGAAAAATGTGTTCATTTCATGTATGCGCGAAATGCCTTAAAAATGGCTTTAAAATGGATTTGGAGCATGGAGACGATTATCTCGGGATTGCAAGATAACCAAACAAAACTTTTAGTGGATTTCTACTTATTTTATTAAATATCATCTCCACCAAACAGGACAAGCTTGCATCTGTTATAGTTTTGGAGAAAAATGTGTTCATTTCATGTATGCGCGAAATGCCTTAAAAATGGCTTTAAAATGGATTTGGAGCATGGAGACGATTATCTCGGGATTGCAAGATAACCAAACAAAACTTTTAGTGGATTTCTACTTATTTTATTAAATATCATCTCCACCAAACAGGACAAGCTTGCATCTGTTATAGTTTTGGAGAAAAATGTGTTCATTTCATGTATGCGCGAAATGCCTTAAAAATGGCTTTAAAATGGATTTGGAGCATGGAGACGATTATCTCGGGATTGCAAGATAACCAAACAAAACTTTTAGTGGATTTCTACTTATTTTATTAAATATCATCTCCACCAAACAGGACAAGCTTGCATCTGTTATAGTTTTGGAGAAAAATGTGTTCATTTCATGTATGCGCGAAATGCCTTAAAAATGGCTTTAAAATGGATTTGGAGCATGGAGACGATTATCTCGGGATTGCAAGATAACCAAACAAAACTTTTAGTGGATTTCTACTTATTTTATTAAATATCATCTCCACCAAACAGGACAAGCTTGCATCTGTTATAGTTTTGGAGAAAAATGTGTTCATTTCATGTATGCGCGAAATGCCTTAAAAATGGCTTTAAAATGGATTTGGAGCATGGAGACGATTATCTCGGGATTGCAAGATAACCAAACAAAACTTTTAGTGGATTTCTACTTATTTTATTAAATATCATCTCCACCAAACAGGACAAGCTTGCATCTGTTATAGTTTTGGAGAAAAATGTGTTCATTTCATGTATGCGCGAAATGCCTTAAAAATGGCTTTAAAATGGATTTGGAGCATGGAGACGATTATCTCGGGATTGCAAGATAACCAAACAAAACTTTTAGTGGATTTCTACTTATTTTATTAAATATCATCTCCACCAAACAGGACAAGCTTGCATCTGTTATAGTTTTGGAGAAAAATGTGTTCATTTCATGTATGCGCGAAATGCCTTAAAAATGGCTTTAAAATGGATTTGGAGCATGGAGACGATTATCTCGGGATTGCAAGATAACCAAACAAAACTTTTAGTGGATTTCTACTTATTTTATTAAATATCATCTCCACCAAACAGGACAAGCTTGCATCTGTTATAGTTTTGGAGAAAAATGTGTTCATTTCATGTATGCGCGAAATGCCTTAAAAATGGCTTTAAAATGGATTTGGAGCATGGAGACGATTATCTCGGGATTGCAAGATAACCAAACAAAACTTTTAGTGGATTTCTACTTATTTTATTAAATATCATCTCCACCAAACAGGACAAGCTTGCATCTGTTATAGTTTTGGAGAAAAATGTGTTCATTTCATGTATGCGCGAAATGCCTTAAAAATGGCTTTAAAATGGATTTGGAGCATGGAGACGATTATCTCGGGATTGCAAGATAACCAAACAAAACTTTTAGTGGATTTCTACTTATTTTATTAAATATCATCTCCACCAAACAGGACAAGCTTGCATCTGTTATAGTTTTGGAGAAAAATGTGTTCATTTCATGTATGCGCGAAATGCCTTAAAAATGGCTTTAAAATGGATTTGGAGCATGGAGACGATTATCTCGGGATTGCAAGATAACCAAACAAAACTTTTAGTGGATTTCTACTTATTTTATTAAATATCATCTCCACCAAACAGGACAAGCTTGCATCTGTTATAGTTTTGGAGAAAAATGTGTTCATTTCATGTATGCGCGAAATGCCTTAAAAATGGCTTTAAAATGGATTTGGAGCATGGAGACGATTATCTCGGGATTGCAAGATAACCAAACAAAACTTTTAGTGGATTTCTACTTATTTTATTAAATATCATCTCCACCAAACAGGACAAGCTTGCATCTGTTATAGTTTTGGAGAAAAATGTGTTCATTTCATGTATGCGCGAAATGCCTTAAAAATGGCTTTAAAATGGATTTGGAGCATGGAGACGATTATCTCGGGATTGCAAGATAACCAAACAAAACTTTTAGTGGATTTCTACTTATTTTATTAAATATCATCTCCACCAAACAGGACAAGCTTGCATCTGTTATAGTTTTGGAGAAAAATGTGTTCATTTCATGTATGCGCGAAATGCCTTAAAAATGGCTTTAAAATGGATTTGGAGCATGGAGACGATTATCTCGGGATTGCAAGATAACCAAACAAAACTTTTAGTGGATTTCTACTTATTTTATTAAATATCATCTCCACCAAACAGGACAAGCTTGCATCTGTTATAGTTTTGGAGAAAAATGTGTTCATTTCATGTATGCGCGAAATGCCTTAAAAATGGCTTTAAAATGGATTTGGAGCATGGAGACGATTATCTCGGGATTGCAAGATAACCAAACAAAACTTTTAGTGGATTTCTACTTATTTTATTAAATATCATCTCCACCAAACAGGACAAGCTTGCATCTGTTATAGTTTTGGAGAAAAATGTGTTCATTTCATGTATGCGCGAAATGCCTTAAAAATGGCTTTAAAATGGATTTGGAGCATGGAGACGATTATCTCGGGATTGCAAGATAACCAAACAAAACTTTTAGTGGATTTCTACTTATTTTATTAAATATCATCTCCACCAAACAGGACAAGCTTGCATCTGTTATAGTTTTGGAGAAAAATGTGTTCATTTCATGTATGCGCGAAATGCCTTAAAAATGGCTTTAAAATGGATTTGGAGCATGGAGACGATTATCTCGGGATTGCAAGATAACCAAACAAAACTTTTAGTGGATTTCTACTTATTTTATTAAATATCATCTCCACCAAACAGGACAAGCTTGCATCTGTTATAGTTTTGGAGAAAAATGTGTTCATTTCATGTATGCGCGAAATGCCTTAAAAATGGCTTTAAAATGGATTTGGAGCATGGAGACGATTATCTCGGGATTGCAAGATAACCAAACAAAACTTTTAGTGGATTTCTACTTATTTTATTAAATATCATCTCCACCAAACAGGACAAGCTTGCATCTGTTATAGTTTTGGAGAAAAATGTGTTCATTTCATGTATGCGCGAAATGCCTTAAAAATGGCTTTAAAATGGATTTGGAGCATGGAGACGATTATCTCGGGATTGCAAGATAACCAAACAAAACTTTTAGTGGATTTCTACTTATTTTATTAAATATCATCTCCACCAAACAGGACAAGCTTGCATCTGTTATAGTTTTGGAGAAAAATGTGTTCATTTCATGTATGCGCGAAATGCCTTAAAAATGGCTTTAAAATGGATTTGGAGCATGGAGACGATTATCTCGGGATTGCAAGATAACCAAACAAAACTTTTAGTGGATTTCTACTTATTTTATTAAATATCATCTCCACCAAACAGGACAAGCTTGCATCTGTTATAGTTTTGGAGAAAAATGTGTTCATTTCATGTATGCGCGAAATGCCTTAAAAATGGCTTTAAAATGGATTTGGAGCATGGAGACGATTATCTCGGGATTGCAAGATAACCAAACAAAACTTTTAGTGGATTTCTACTTATTTTATTAAATATCATCTCCACCAAACAGGACAAGCTTGCATCTGTTATAGTTTTGGAGAAAAATGTGTTCATTTCATGTATGCGCGAAATGCCTTAAAAATGGCTTTAAAATGGATTTGGAGCATGGAGACGATTATCTCGGGATTGCAAGATAACCAAACAAAACTTTTAGTGGATTTCTACTTATTTTATTAAATATCATCTCCACCAAACAGGACAAGCTTGCATCTGTTATAGTTTTGGAGAAAAATGTGTTCATTTCATGTATGCGCGAAATGCCTTAAAAATGGCTTTAAAATGGATTTGGAGCATGGAGACGATTATCTCGGGATTGCAAGATAACCAAACAAAACTTTTAGTGGATTTCTACTTATTTTATTAAATATCATCTCCACCAAACAGGACAAGCTTGCATCTGTTATAGTTTTGGAGAAAAATGTGTTCATTTCATGTATGCGCGAAATGCCTTAAAAATGGCTTTAAAATGGATTTGGAGCATGGAGACGATTATCTCGGGATTGCAAGATAACCAAACAAAACTTTTAGTGGATTTCTACTTATTTTATTAAATATCATCTCCACCAAACAGGACAAGCTTGCATCTGTTATAGTTTTGGAGAAAAATGTGTTCATTTCATGTATGCGCGAAATGCCTTAAAAATGGCTTTAAAATGGATTTGGAGCATGGAGACGATTATCTCGGGATTGCAAGATAACCAAACAAAACTTTTAGTGGATTTCTACTTATTTTATTAAATATCATCTCCACCAAACAGGACAAGCTTGCATCTGTTATAGTTTTGGAGAAAAATGTGTTCATTTCATGTATGCGCGAAATGCCTTAAAAATGGCTTTAAAATGGATTTGGAGCATGGAGACGATTATCTCGGGATTGCAAGATAACCAAACAAAACTTTTAGTGGATTTCTACTTATTTTATTAAATATCATCTCCACCAAACAGGACAAGCTTGCATCTGTTATAGTTTTGGAGAAAAATGTGTTCATTTCATGTATGCGCGAAATGCCTTAAAAATGGCTTTAAAATGGATTTGGAGCATGGAGACGATTATCTCGGGATTGCAAGATAACCAAACAAAACTTTTAGTGGATTTCTACTTATTTTATTAAATATCATCTCCACCAAACAGGACAAGCTTGCATCTGTTATAGTTTTGGAGAAAAATGTGTTCATTTCATGTATGCGCGAAATGCCTTAAAAATGGCTTTAAAATGGATTTGGAGCATGGAGACGATTATCTCGGGATTGCAAGATAACCAAACAAAACTTTTAGTGGATTTCTACTTATTTTATTAAATATCATCTCCACCAAACAGGACAAGCTTGCATCTGTTATAGTTTTGGAGAAAAATGTGTTCATTTCATGTATGCGCGAAATGCCTTAAAAATGGCTTTAAAATGGATTTGGAGCATGGAGACGATTATCTCGGGATTGCAAGATAACCAAACAAAACTTTTAGTGGATTTCTACTTATTTTATTAAATATCATCTCCACCAAACAGGACAAGCTTGCATCTGTTATAGTTTTGGAGAAAAATGTGTTCATTTCATGTATGCGCGAAATGCCTTAAAAATGGCTTTAAAATGGATTTGGAGCATGGAGACGATTATCTCGGGATTGCAAGATAACCAAACAAAACTTTTAGTGGATTTCTACTTATTTTATTAAATATCATCTCCACCAAACAGGACAAGCTTGCATCTGTTATAGTTTTGGAGAAAAATGTGTTCATTTCATGTATGCGCGAAATGCCTTAAAAATGGCTTTAAAATGGATTTGGAGCATGGAGACGATTATCTCGGGATTGCAAGATAACCAAACAAAACTTTTAGTGGATTTCTACTTATTTTATTAAATATCATCTCCACCAAACAGGACAAGCTTGCATCTGTTATAGTTTTGGAGAAAAATGTGTTCATTTCATGTATGCGCGAAATGCCTTAAAAATGGCTTTAAAATGGATTTGGAGCATGGAGACGATTATCTCGGGATTGCAAGATAACCAAACAAAACTTTTAGTGGATTTCTACTTATTTTATTAAATATCATCTCCACCAAACAGGACAAGCTTGCATCTGTTATAGTTTTGGAGAAAAATGTGTTCATTTCATGTATGCGCGAAATGCCTTAAAAATGGCTTTAAAATGGATTTGGAGCATGGAGACGATTATCTCGGGATTGCAAGATAACCAAACAAAACTTTTAGTGGATTTCTACTTATTTTATTAAATATCATCTCCACCAAACAGGACAAGCTTGCATCTGTTATAGTTTTGGAGAAAAATGTGTTCATTTCATGTATGCGCGAAATGCCTTAAAAATGGCTTTAAAATGGATTTGGAGCATGGAGACGATTATCTCGGGATTGCAAGATAACCAAACAAAACTTTTAGTGGATTTCTACTTATTTTATTAAATATCATCTCCACCAAACAGGACAAGCTTGCATCTGTTATAGTTTTGGAGAAAAATGTGTTCATTTCATGTATGCGCGAAATGCCTTAAAAATGGCTTTAAAATGGATTTGGAGCATGGAGACGATTATCTCGGGATTGCAAGATAACCAAACAAAACTTTTAGTGGATTTCTACTTATTTTATTAAATATCATCTCCACCAAACAGGACAAGCTTGCATCTGTTATAGTTTTGGAGAAAAATGTGTTCATTTCATGTATGCGCGAAATGCCTTAAAAATGGCTTTAAAATGGATTTGGAGCATGGAGACGATTATCTCGGGATTGCAAGATAACCAAACAAAACTTTTAGTGGATTTCTACTTATTTTATTAAATATCATCTCCACCAAACAGGACAAGCTTGCATCTGTTATAGTTTTGGAGAAAAATGTGTTCATTTCATGTATGCGCGAAATGCCTTAAAAATGGCTTTAAAATGGATTTGGAGCATGGAGACGATTATCTCGGGATTGCAAGATAACCAAACAAAACTTTTAGTGGATTTCTACTTATTTTATTAAATATCATCTCCACCAAACAGGACAAGCTTGCATCTGTTATAGTTTTGGAGAAAAATGTGTTCATTTCATGTATGCGCGAAATGCCTTAAAAATGGCTTTAAAATGGATTTGGAGCATGGAGACGATTATCTCGGGATTGCAAGATAACCAAACAAAACTTTTAGTGGATTTCTACTTATTTTATTAAATATCATCTCCACCAAACAGGACAAGCTTGCATCTGTTATAGTTTTGGAGAAAAATGTGTTCATTTCATGTATGCGCGAAATGCCTTAAAAATGGCTTTAAAATGGATTTGGAGCATGGAGACGATTATCTCGGGATTGCAAGATAACCAAACAAAACTTTTAGTGGATTTCTACTTATTTTATTAAATATCATCTCCACCAAACAGGACAAGCTTGCATCTGTTATAGTTTTGGAGAAAAATGTGTTCATTTCATGTATGCGCGAAATGCCTTAAAAATGGCTTTAAAATGGATTTGGAGCATGGAGACGATTATCTCGGGATTGCAAGATAACCAAACAAAACTTTTAGTGATTTCTACTTATTT
>NW_027443620.1:0-39469 GCF_048569485.1 Anomaloglossus baeobatrachus | reverse complement strand
CTAACGCTGCCTGAAACTCCTGACTAGATGTGGCCAGAATCGACGAGACTGTCACATCTTCAGTCAGTACCCCGGGACCTGTGTCCTGGCCTCCACCTGACTCGGCTGCCACTTGGTCAGAAGGGGAAGAGCTATCGGACCTCCGGGAGGCCCCTTGGCTTCCAGCACTCCCACTGCGGGTGACAGCGGCCACAGCCGCTGCGACCGTGGGTCGTGCCTGCTCCTCCTCCGTTCCTGACCAAGTCGCCGGTTCAGGCAGACCTACCTGGCTTCCTGACACCCCGGTTGTGGGGGAACCATGCACCGAGATCTTACCTGGGAGCACTTCTGCTCCTGGACCGGCCCCAATCTCACCTGCCTGTTCCCCTCCTGCAGCAACAGAACCCCGCTGTGAAATCTCTGGGGACCCCACATTTGCTGTGGTAGCCCCCACCCCACACACTGGTCCTCCCCCTGCAGCACCCTGCTCTCTGCTTATCCCTGCAGAGGGCAGCAGATCCCAGCTCACAGGCTGGTTACTTGTAGAGGCATTGTCACACCTTTCTCTGACCCCCTCCCCTGTCACAGCTGCAGCTGCGTGTGTGTCTATGGTGTCTGTGCAAGCAGAAATATCAGAGTTCACTCCCTCCTCCCTTACATCATTCATAGATAACACATTAACATTGTCAGGAGTCATGTCAGCACTGGCTGAAGGTTCAGCCTTTGGGGCGGGGCCAAACTGGGAGGTTATTTGCCCCAAATCTGTCCCAAGTAGCACGTTTGCAGGGATCCGATCAGTTACCCCCACCTCCCTCACCCCTCGCCCTGCGCCCCAGTCCACATAAATGTCAGCAACAGGCAGCGCCGGGTCAGTGCCTCCAATCCCGGAGACAGCGAGGGTTTTTCCAGGGATCAAGTCTTGGGGGGACACCATCTCAGGCCGCACCAGAGTCACCTCCGAGGCGCTGTCTCGCAGTCCTATGGTCACAGACTGGCCGACGGTGACAGGTTGGAAGCTGTCCAGGGACCTACCACCACCCCCACCCACACAATACACCTTGGGCGGCCCTTGGGACGGGGACGGAGCCGGGGCCTTGGGACGCTGAGGGCACATGGCCTTGAAGTGTCCAGGTAGGTTGCACTGGTGGCACCGTCTTGGCTCTGCCACGGGCCTGGAGAGGGGAGTTGAGGGGGACACCCCCTGCAGTCTAGGGGCAGGTGGGGCAGTCGCAGAGTTCATCTTACCCCCTCTCCAGGTGCTGCTGGTGGCTGCTCTCCTGGCTTCAGGAGCCCGATTGTTGGTGTAGTCATCTGCCAGGGCAGCTGTAGCCGTGGATCCCTTTGGCTTCTGGTCTCGGATGAACTGGCGGAGATCCTCAGGGCAGTTCCACAAGAGTTGCTCCGTGATGAACAAGTCCAGGATCTCCGGTCCGGTGGAAAGCTGCAGGCCTTGGGTCCAGTGGTCGGCAGCTCGGGCAAGTGCCCGCCGGTGGTCAGCCCAGGAGTCCTTTGGTCCCTTCTGTAGGCTCCGGAACTTCTTGCGGTAGGACTCCGGGGTGAGGTTGTACTGTTGGATCAGGGCCCGCTTGATGGTGTCGTAGCCCTGATCTGCCTCAGCAGGCAAGTCCCCAAGGATATCCAGGGCCTTACCCCTTAAACGGGGGGTCAGGTATTTGGCCCACTGGTCCTTGTTCAGATGGTGCTGCAAGCAAGTCCGCTCAAAAGCAGTCAAGAAAGAGTCCAAGTCTCCATCCTTCTCCAGCACTGGGAAGTCCTCAACACGGACCTTTGGAAGTTTGGTGTCTTGAAGGTCACGTGTGGCTGATGAGGGCCGGAGCTGAGCTAGCTGCAGCTGGTAGTCACGCTCAGCCTGGCGCTCTTCACGCGCTGCCTGCCGCTCTGCCCTGCGCTCTGCCATGAGTATCTCGTAGGTATCCCGGTCTCCAGCCTGGAGAAGGGCCATAGCCATTTGAAGAAGGCTATCCGAGCCTCCCAGGCTCGGTGGAATGGCACGTGGTGATCTGCGGCCCGCTGCGGAGCCTGGTGCTTCACTGTCCATTGCAGAGCGGAGGGCTGGCATCTGGCTCGTTGAGGAACCTTGGGCGAGCTCCTCCTCATCTTGTCCAGCAGTGCCCGGTTGTGCAATGTCCTCGGCAGAACGGTTTTCTGGCGTCGAGCTCCTGGAGGGCTCGTGGACAACCTCCTCATCGTCTCTGGCCTGAGCATCGGCCATTCCTTTGGCTTTGCTCCTGGTGCTATCAGCCATTGTTGCAGACTTTGGTCACTGACACAGAACTGACACCTGATGCCTCCACACACCTTACAGTATCTGCACTCTGACACTCTAGTGTTGAGCTAGTCTGAAGACCCCAGCAGCCACAGCTGCTGCAGGCAGTCTTTAGTGTCTGGGAGTATGGGTCTCACACTCACACACACTATTATCTCGATCCCACCGCTGCCACCAATATGTCACAAACCACCGGGGGGGGTCACTCAGAAATCCCCCGCGCTGGCTACCAGTACGTCACAATTGGGGGGTAACAAGTGGGGGTCACCCCTCCTTTATACCTCCCGACCGACAGACAGAGCACGTGACGCGCTCTCTAGCGCCCCTCTTATAGTCAGGCCAATTATGGAATTGCCCGACAATAAGCAAGGAGGCCGCTATACTACTTATGCCGATTATTGAAGGGTCCCCGGTGAGAGTAGGGTATATATTCCCCCGACCTCCGCGGGCGGAATATATAATATCTTCCCGAATCTCACTGGCCTCCCCACAATAATCCTTGGCACAACTCGCTGCCACCAACCGATTTACGGTAACTATTAGCCGAACACACAGACGTGGGATTCGAGATCGAGATAACAGAACAGCTCAAGATTAATTATATAATTTAATCGCCTAAAGCACACTAGAAACTACAATATATACAATAGGGAATCTACAGAATATACATATGTCAGAGTACAGTTACAGATAAAGCATGGGTTACAAACAGGTATGCAATTCAATCAGTTACCTTGTGCGTCTGGCCACAGGGGGGCGCTGTAGACCAGGTTTCCAGGAACTCTCTCACAGGTCTGTCCCAACCAGGCCCCCGAGCAGAAGAACGCTGGAAAATGGCCGAAGTAGGGTTATCAACCTGGGCAGATCCAGGTCCCCTCCTACCTTAGTGACCTCACAGGGAAGCACTGCCACTCCCCCTGCATGGATCAGAATTATCCAGCAAAGGGGATTTTGGCTATAACTTTGCCTGGGAGCGTCGTAGGCGGACGCCAATGCTCTCATTGTGACAGTTATGAATTTAGCTACAGAACGAGGGGACTCATGACCTGTCTGCCAGTTCCCCATTGGCTGATATCACGCCTGGGCATTTCCCAATGTCCTGTTCCCATAAAAAGGGTGTGCCGGCATCGTCCACATGCGGAGACACCATCTTTATGGTTGCCATATTTATCGGAAATATGGCTTGCGAGATATGAACCATTTTTTACTGGAGTCGTTCTGTCTGGCTATTTCCAGAGCCTTGCTAATTAGATAGCAGCTCCTACTACAGGGTGACGGCAGGGAGTCATCCTGTGTCCATTGTCCCAAAGCCACCTAATTTCCATATCACAGGACATGGCCATGGAGTTTGTTGCTAAACCAGTTGTGTGGGGGAAAGGGGGGTTGACACCAATAGAGAGGGCTTCCTGACATACTTGAATATCATGATTTATCGTCATCTCTCCGGATTTACCTCACACCAGCGCTGCAGGGACCGGCGAAACCCCCGACACCAGCGCTGCAGGGACCGGCGAAACCCCCGACACCAGCGCTGCAGGGACCGGCGAAACCCCCGACACCAGCGCTGCAGGGACCGGCGAAACCCCCGACACCAGCGCTGCAGGGACCGGCGAAACCCCCGACACCAGCGCTGCAGGGACCGGCGAACCCCCCGACACCAGCGCTGCAGGGACCGGCGAACACCCCGACACCAGCGCTGCAGGGACCGGCGAACCCCCCGACACCAGCGCTGCAGGGACCGGCGAACCCCCCGACACCAGCGCTGCAGGGACCGGCGAAACCCCCGACACCAGCGCTGCAGGGACCGGCGAAACCCCCGACACCAGCGCTGCAGGGACCGGCGAAACCCCCCCCCCCCCCCCCCCTTCATTCCCTCTCAGTAGTGCATCCTCAGGCTTTGGCTTTATGTGTACACATTGGCGGGGGTTGGGGGTTAGCATTTTTGAGTCGTTTGTTGAGCGCTTTTTTTTGGCGTTTTTGTCTGTCGGGGGGAGGGGTGTTTCCGCCAATAATGAAGCAACCACTGTTGAAAGCCTCCGGTGCCCCCGTCGTCACGCCGGCGCTGGTCTGTTCCTCCAGGTCGAGCGGGAGAAGCTGAAGACGGCGGAGGACACGTTGCGTCTGTCGGCTGAGCGCGGTCGCTTGGATCGGTCACTGACTACAGTGGAGCAGGAGCTGGCGGAGGCGCAGAGGCAGGTGCAGGCGCTGGAGGTAGGAGGCGCAGGGGGCGGACTGCAGCGGTATCAGGCCGGGCGGCAACGTGGGGACAGAGGGCGGCGTGGGGGTCTGCGCAGGGGGGGGGGGTCTGAGCAGGGACAGAGGGCAGTGCGAGGGGTCGGCGCAGGGACGGGTAGACTGATGGTAACGCGGGTTGCGCTCTGCCTTCCTATTGGTTGCTTCATGTCATTCTTTCTCCCCTCCCCCGCCCGCTATACCATGAAGGCGCAGTTATACAGGGTTAGACGCAGGATTACAGTCAGTCTGGTGAGTGAGCGCTGCCGGCATCCCCTCCTCTCCCTCCATGTATCGCAGAGCGCGGCCTCGATCAGCAGCGGGTCCAGTGCAGCACGGCTGACAACAGGGAACAGCAGAGATGAGAGGAAAGGAGAGTTGGGAGCGCAGCTCTGGAGGATAAGACACTATGTAACTGCAGAATAGTGACTGCAGCTCTGGAGGTGACTGGAGGAAAAGACATGATGTAACAGCAGAATAGTGACTTCAGCTCTGGAGGTGACTGGAGGATAAGACATGATGTAACAGCAGAATAGTGACTGCAGCTCTGGAGGTGACTGGAGGATAAGACATGATGTAACAGCAGAATAGTGACTGCAGCTCTGGAGGTGACTGGAGGATAAGACATGATATAACAGCAGAATAGTGACTGCAGCTCTGGAGGTGACTGGAGGATAAGACACGATATAACAGCAGAATAGTGACTGCAGCTCTGGAGGTGACTGGAGGATAAGACACAATGTAACAGCAGAATAGTGACTGCAGATCTGGAGGTGACTGGAGGATAAGACACGATGTAACAGCAGAATAGTGACTGCAGCTCTGGAGGTGACTGGAGGATAAGACATGATGTAACAGCAGAATAGTGACTGCAGCTCTGGAGGTGACTGGAGGATAAGACACGATGTAACAGCAGAATAGTGACTGCATCTCTGGAGGTGACTGGAGGATAAGACATGATATAACAGCAGAATAGTGACTGCAGCTCTGGAGGTGACTGGAGGATAAGACACGATGTAACAGCAGAATAGTGACTGCAGCTCTGCAGGTGACTGGAGGATAAGACCTGATATAACAGCAGAATAGTGACTGCAGCTCTGCAGGTGACTGGAGGATACGACATGATATAACAGCAGAATAGTGACTGCAGCTCTGGAGGTGACTGGAGGATAAGACATGATATAACAGCAGAATAGTGACTGCAGCTCTGGAGGTGACTGGAGGATAAGACATGATGTAACAGCAGAATAGTGACTGCAGCTCTGGAGGTGACTGGAGGATAAGACATGATATAACAGCAGAATAGTGACTGCAGCTCTGGAGGTGACTGGAGGATAAGACATGATATAACAGCAGAATAGTGAGTGCAGCTCTGGAGGTGACTGGAGGATAAGACATGATATAACAGCAGAATAGTGACTGCAGCTCTGGAGGTGACTGGAGGATACGACATGATATAACAGCAGAATAGTGACTGCAGCTCTGCAGGTGACTGGAGGATACGACATGATATAACAGCAGAATAGTGACTGCAGCTCTGGAGGTGACAGTATTATGAGTTTCTCAGCGTTGTCCGCTGGTTTTCTTGGCCCGCACTCTCCCACCCCCCACCCCCGCTGTAGCTCAGAGTTTTCCATGTCTGTCGCTTGCTGCCCTTAGTTTTACCTCCTGGTCCCGGTCTCCCCCCGCGCGGTGCGGTCCCGTCTCCCCCCCCCCCCCCCCGCGCGGTGCGGTCCCGGTCTCCCCCCCCCCCCCCCCGCGCGGTGCGGTCCCGGTCTCCCCCCGCGCGGTGCGGTCCCATCCTTCTCTTCTCCCCTCAGGCTCAGATGGCAGACATGGAGCAGACGCACGCCCAGAGCCTGATGGAGGCGGCCGCCCGGCATCGGCAGGAGCTGCAGGTGGAGATTGAAAGGTTGCGGAGCGCACAGACCCAGGCCGAGCGCACACTGGATGCCAGGGAGAGGGCACACCGCCAGCGGATCCGCGGCCTGGAGGAGCAGGTAGACTCACAGCGCAGAGGACTACATCTCCCAGCAGGCGCCGGCAGCACCGTCCTCTATCATCTGCCACTTTGTCTTCCTCAGATCTCCACCCTGAAGGAACAACTGCAGCAGGAGCTGCGCCGGTGCCAGACTCACTACGTGCCACCACTGCTCTCCGGGAAGTGAGGCCGAGCCTCCGCCGCCGCTCTCCGGGAAGTGAGGCCGAGCCTCCGCGTCACATACTCTGGAACAACACGCCTTCACCTCTCCTTTTTCTTCCGCGGAGGACCCGCGGAGTTCTCCTTTACTGTGAATGTATTTCATTGGGGGGAGGGGGTTGAGCACAAAACTGTGAATTACACTGAAGGGGGGGTGGGGTGATTTTTAAACCACATATGAAGGACACATACGCGGGGCGTCTCCGGGAACAATATGGCGGTGGAGCTGCGTCCTCCCCGGGTGTGAACAAAGTTTTTTGTAATTTTTTTTTTTATATGGAGAAAACATCTATTTTATTAAAAGCAGAATAATGGCCAAAAACTAGAGAAAAAACGACCGTCCGCCATCAGTGACTGAGGAGGGGAAGACATGGGGGGGGGCACCGATTTCTACTGTGATTGTAAGAAAATAAATCAGAAAAAACTGCGCCAAAAATATTCAGTTATACTGTCTATTATACTACTATAGCTGTGGGTCTTGGCCCTTGTTCTGTGTGAGGTTGTGGGTCTTGGCCCTTGTTCTGTGTGAGGTTGTGGGTCTTGGCCCGTGTACTGTGTGAGGTTGTGGGTCTTGGCCCTTGTTCTGTGTGAGGTTGTGGGTCTTGGCCCTTGTTCTGTGTGAGGTTGTGGGTCTTGGCCCGTGTACTGTGTGAGGTTGTGGGTCTTGGCCCGTGTACTGTGTGAGGTTGTTGGTCTTGGCCCTTGTTCTGTGTGAGGTTGTTGGTCCAGGCCAGTGTGCTATGTAGGTTGTTGGCTCATGTACTGTGAGGTTGTTGGCCCCCAGCCCGTGTACTGTGTGAGGTTGTTGGTCTTGGCCCTTGTTCTGTGTGAGGTTGTTGGTCTTGGCCCGTGAACTGTGTGAGGTTGTGGGTTTTGGCCCATGTACTGTGTAAGGTTGTCGACACCGCGGCCTGTATACTGTGTGAGGTTGTTGGCCTTGGCCCTTGTTCTGTGTGAGGTTGTTGGCCTTGGCCCTTGTTCTGTGTGAGGTTGTTGGTCCAGGCCAGTGTGCTTTGTAGGTTGTCTGCTTATGTACTGTGAGGTTGTTGGCCCCAGCCCGTGTACTGCGTGAGGTTGTCGTCCCTTGTTCTGTGTGAGGTTGTTGGTCTTCGCCCGTGTACTGTGTGAGGTAGTCGGCCCCGGCCTGTGTGCTGTGTGAGGTTATTGGTCTTAGCCCTTATGCTGTGACTTTGTTGGCCCCGGCCCATGTACTGTGTGAGGTTGTTGGTGTTGGCCCTTGTTCTGTGTGAGGTTGTTGGTCTTGGCCCTTGTTCTGTGTGAGGTTGTCGGCCCATGTACTGTGAGGTTGTTGGCCCCAGCCCGTGTACTGCGTGAGGTTGTTGGCCCCAGCCTGTGTACTGCGTGAGGTTGTTGGTCTTGGCCCTTGTTCTGTGTGAGGTTGTTGGCCCATGTTCTGTGAGGTTGTTGGCCCCAGCCCGTGTACTGCGTGAGGTTGTTGTCCCTTGTTCTGTGTGAGGTTATTGGTCTTAGCCCTTGTGCTGTGTGACTTTGTCGGCCCCGGCCCATGTACTGTGTGAGGTTATGGGCAGAGACCCCAGTTATTTCCTGTGCCCCCCACATTTCCATGTGCCGCCAAGTCCCCACATTCACTCGTTCTCCGGCGTTGGGTAAAATTTTTGTACTTTATTTACTTTTATACAAAACACATTAAAAATAAAATAAAAAAAAAAAAGAGTCCGCCTGTAATGTGGAGCGGACCCTGACTCGGAGGCTACAACGTGGAGGACGGGGGGTGAGGGACGGCGGCCGGATGAGGTGGAGCCCGCGAGGACCGAGCAGCGGGAGATCATACAGTACAGTGACCGCCGGCGACTGGCCAGACCCCCCCACTGCCGGAGAAGCCAGTCCCAAGCAGAGTCCATAGGAATATGGGGGGCAGTGCAGTGTGGTGGGCGGCTATGATACGGCGAGGGTAGGTGGGCAGAAGGCCACGAGTCCACCGCGCCCCGACCGTGGCACATACAGTACAATACAGTAACATATGGGGATATAATAGTAGCGCCTCCCGCCCGTCCAGTAATCACACTGAGGGCGGGGGGCGCAGGCACTGGCGGCTTCTCTTCTGGGGGCACATCCTCTTCTAGCAGCCTCCGCAGCTCTTGGTGCACTGACCTCCCACCGAATGGCACAGCCCGCTGGACGCCACCACCCCGCAGCGGGGGAACTTGTCCCGGCACAGGTCAGCTGAGGGGAGAAGAGGAAGGTGAGGTCTCCAATATGGCTGATAAATAATTAGGGGATGTGACCTCCAGGGGCCGCGCTCACCTCTCAGGAGCTCCTCGTGGGCGCACACGGTACGGACGCAGATCTCCTTGTTGATCACATACATGCGCCGTAGGCTGAAAAGGAAAGACGAGTGGTCAGGAGCACAAGATGGAGAACGAGGACCAGGGGCATCGGTGCCACCGACCCAAAAATTACCCACAACCCAGCAGGTCTGGCCGCAGCACAGCCATCAGCCCACGAGGAGCAATGCCAGCCTATGTACGTGCCTTGTCCTCAGGAGTAGAACCACCTTACCCACACACCAGCCCCTGAGGAGCAGTCACTGTCCACACACCAGCCCCTGAGGAACAGTCACTGTCCACACACCGGCCCCTGAGGGGCAGTCACTGTGTCCACACACCAGCCCCTGAGGAGCAGTCACTGTCCACACACCGGCCCCTGAGGAGCAGTCACTGTCCACATACCGGCCCCTGAGGGGCAGTCACTGTCCACACACCGGCCCCTGAGGGGCAGTCACTGTCCACACACCGGCCCCTGAGGGGCAGTCACTGTGTCCACACACTTGCCCCCAGAGAGCTCATCCGCCTACCCACACACCAGCCCCTGAGGAGCAGTCACTGTCCACACACCAGCCCCTGAGGAGCAGTCACTGTCCACACACCAGCCCCTGAGGGGCAGTCACTGTGTCCACACACCAGCCCCTGAGGAGCAGTCACTGTCCACACACCGGCCCCTGAGGAGCAGTCACTGTCCACACACCGGCCCCTGAGGGGCAGTCACTGTCCACACACCGGCCCCTGAGGGGCAGTCACTGTCCACACACCGGCCCCTGAGGGGCAGTCACTGTGTCCACACACTTGCCCCCAGAGAGCTCATCCGCCTACCCACACACCAGCCCCTGAGGAGCAGTCACTGTCCACACACCAGCCCCTGAGGAACAGTCACTGTCCACACACCAGCCCCTGAGGAGCAGTCACTGTCCACACACCAGCCCCTGAGGGGCAGTCACTGTGTCCACACACCAGCCCCTGAGGAGCAGTCACTGTCCACACACCGGCCCCTGAGGAGCAGTCACTGTCCACACACCAGCCCCTGAGGAGCAGTCACTGTCCACACACCGGCCCCTGAGGGGCAGTCACTGTCCACACACCGGCCCCTGAGGGGCAGTCACTGTCCACACACCGGCCCCTGAGGGGCAGTCACTGTGTCCACACACTTGCCCCCAGAGAGCTCATCCGCCTCTCCACACACCAGCCCCTGAGGAGCAGTCACTGTCCACACACCGGCCCCTGAGGAGCAGTCACTGTCCACACACCGGCCCCTGAGGGGCAGTCACTGTCCACACACCGGCCCCTGAGGGGCAGTCACTGTCCACACACCGGCCCCTGAGGAGCAGTCACTGTGTCCACACACCGGCCCCCAGAGAGCTCAATCGCCTCTCCACCCACCGGCCCCTGAGGAGCAGTCACTGTGTCCACACACCGGCCCCAGGGAGCTCAGCCACCTCTCCACACACCGGCCCCTGAGGAGCAGTCACTGTCCACACACCGGCCCTTGAGGAGCAGTCACTGTGTCCACACACCAGCCCCAGGGAGCTCAGCCACTCCTCCACACACCGGCCCCTGAGGAGCAGTCACTGTGTCCACACACCAGCCCCAGGGAGCTCAGCCACCCCTCCACACACCGGCCCCTGAGGAGCAGTCACTGTGTCCACACACCAGCCCCAGGGAGCTGAGCCGCCTCTCCACGCACCGGCCCCCAGGGAGCTCAGCCACCCCCCCATGCATCGGCCCCGCTGCTCATCCTTATCCCGCCCCCCCAGGAGCACAGCCGCCCCCCCCCCCCCCCTGGAGCACAGCCACCGTCCATATGCCAGCCCCAGTGCCACTCAGTCCCGCCCCCCAGGAGAACAGCCACCGTCCATACGCCGGCCCCAGCGCCGCTCATCCCGCCCCCCAGGAGCACAGCCACTCACCTGTACAGACAGATCCCGTTCAGACACTGCTTGCAGGGTTTGTGCACAGAGTACAGGCGGGTGCAAGGATACTGCTCTTCACGACAATCTGTGAGGGAACACGAGCGCTGTACATCACCATTGTTCACCCCCATTGTTCACCCCCCATTGTTCACCCCCATTGTTCACCCCCATTGTTCACCCATCATCTAATCGTTATCATTATACATGAATCCATCCTCCTCCTCCAGATCTGCACGTATCGGAGGGAATAGAACCCAATGTAATGTGGGGTCCCGGCCCCCGGTTGTGGCTCCTTCTTCCCGCTCTCCGCCTTTTGCCTCGGTGAACAGACAGAAGGCCGAGCGCCCACCGCCGGGGGTCCATGTCCTCCCGTCCCCTAGATCACCCGATTATTGCCTGTGGTCCGGTGGGCCGCGGTTCACTTACCCAGGGGTCCGGGCTCCGTTGGTTCAGTCTGATAAGTATCTGAAATGAGAGATAAGTGAGCGGCGCTGATTTCGGGGGTGACACGGGACGTTCCCCCGACCTCCGGGGTCCTGCAGAACCTTCCATGGTTCCCCCTTCTTACCGAATGTCGGGGCCGGGATGATCTCCTGCTGGTTCTGCTGCTGCTGCTGAGGAATGAACTCAAACTGGTGCAGATCCGGCTGCGTCAGGATGTGGAACCCGGTCTGCACGTGCGGATTCGGCTGCGGCACCACCGACTGGTCCGCTAGAAACCGGGGAGGATAGGGTTAAAGGAGATCCGACCACCATACCCGAGGGCGCTGGCTGTACGCCGGCGGGGGTCTCTCACACTCACATTACACAGCGGCGGGGGGTCTCACACCCGCACATTACACAGCGGCCGAGGATCTCACCAGCACATTACACACCGGCGGGGGGTCTCACACCCGCACAAACCGGCCGAGGGTCTCACACTTGCACATTACACACCGGCCGAGGGTCTCACACCCGCACATACCGGCCGAGGGTCTCACACTTGCACATTACACAGCGACCGAGGGTCTCAAACCCGCACATTACACACCGGCCGAGGGTCTCACACTCGCAAACACCAATGGGGAGGGTCTCACAACTGCACATTATTGGGTGAGAATTAGAGGACCCCCAGGATGTCGGCTCCTCCGCTGGGCACTTACCATCGTTGCTATCGTAGTCGTAGTAATAAGGAACCTCTAAAAAAGAAAAGAAGTAAGAAGCAGCAAAATTAGTCACAGCCGAGCGCTGAGGACGCAGAGAGCCGAGCGCTGGGGACGCAGAGAGACGAGCGCGGGGGACGCAGAGAGCCGAGCGCTGAGGACGCAGAGAGCCGAGCGCTGGGGACGCAGAGAGCCGAGCGCTGGGGACGCAGAGAGCCGAGCGCTGGGGACGCAGAGAGCCGAGCGCTGGGGACGCAGAGAGCCGAGCGCTGGGGACGCAGAGAGCCGAGCGCGGGGGACGCAGAGAGCCGAGCGCTGGGGACGCAGAGAGCCGAGCGCTGGGGACGCAGAGAGCAGAGCGCTGGGGACGCAGAGAGACGAGCGCTGGGGACGCAGAGAGACGAGCGCTGGGGACGCAGAGAGCCGAGAGCGCTGGGGACGCAGAGAGCCGAGAGCGCTGGGGACGCAGAGAGCCGAGAGCGCTGGGGACGCAGAGAGCCGAGAGCGCTGGGGACGCAGAGAGCCGAGCGCTGGGGACGCAGAGAGCCGAGCGCTGGGGACGCAGAGAGCAGAGCGCTGGGGACGCAGAGAGCAGAGCGCTGGGGACGCAGAGAGACGAGCGCGGGGGACGCAGAGAGACGAGCGCTGGGGACGTAGAGAGCAGAGCGCTGGGGACGCAGAGAGCAGAGCGCTGGGGACGCAGAGAGACGAGCGCTGGGGACGCAGAGAGACGAGCGCGGGGGACGCAGAGAGACGAGCGCTGGGGACGCAGAGAGCAGAGCGCTGGGGACGCAGAGAGCAGAGCGCTGGGGACGCAGAGAGACGAGCGCGGGGGACGCAGAGAGACGAGCGCTGGGGACGCAGAGAGACGAGCGCGGGGGACGGGGCGCTGTACGCTGGCGGTGCGGGCTGTGAGCACTCGTCATACACTGCCACCACCCGCAGATGTCAGCAGTACCCGAGGCTTCATCCTGTGAGACTGGAGGAAGGCGCCCCCCGCCTGGCCATGGCCGGTACTGCAGCTCAGCCCCCTTCATGTGATCGCCCCCTGATCTCCCACCGCCCCTTTAACAGCTGCATCGTCCACTGTAATATAAAGTTCTGTCACTTTCCAATAGATTTGGGTTTTTCATTCGTCGTTCAGATCTCTGCTGCCTGTCAGTGAATGAACCAATTTGTTAAAAACCCAACCACAGCTGCAGGTTCGTTGTCCAGACTGATACATTGTAACAAACTGTCAGCTGCGAGGAAGATCAGGAAACTTCCATTTACTGACAACAAGCAGAGATCTGTACGATGGTGAGAAGGCCGCGGAATTACTGACACGAACGGCACCGGCCCTTTAACTGTAACGCTGTCTGAACGTCCATCTATATATGAAGGGGGGTTGGCGGCTTGGCTGGGGTTCCTAGAGCTCTTTAGAGGTGACCTGCGGGGGGGGGGCATCTTGTACTCGGGGGAGGGGGGCACCTTGTACTCGGGGGAGGGGGGCGCCTTGTACTCGGGGGAGGGGGGCGCCTTGTACTCGGGGAGGGGGGCGCCTTGTACTCGGGGAGGGGGGCGCCTTGTACTCGGGGGTGGGGCGCCTTGTACTCGGGGGTGGGGCGCCTTGTACTCAGAGGGGGGCGCCTTGTACTCGGGGTGGGGCGCCTTGTACTCGGGGTTGGGTGCCTTGTACTCGGGGTTGGGCGCCTTGTACTCGGGGGTGGGGCGCCTTGTACTCGGGGGTGGGGCGCCTTGTACTCGGGGGTGGGGCGCCTTGTACTCGGAGGGGGGCGCCTTGTACTCGGGGTGGGGCGCCTTGTACTCGGGGTTGGGTGCCTTGTACTCGGAGGGGGGCGCCTTGTACTCGGGGTTGGGTGCCTTGTACTCGGAGGGGGGCGCCTTGTACTCGGGAGGGGGGCGCCTTGTACTCGGGGTTGGGTGCCTTGTACTCGGAGGGGGGCGCCTTGTACTCGGGGGTGGGGCGCCTTGTACTCGGGGGTGGGGCGCCTTGTACTCGGGGTTGGGCGCCTTGTACTCGGGGTTGGGCGCCTTGTACTCGGAGGGGGGCGCCTTGTACTCGGAGGGGGGCGCCTTGTACTCGGGGTTGGGCGCCTTGTACTCGGGGTTGGGCGCCTTGTACTCGGAGGGGGGCGCCTTGTACTCGGGGGTGGGGCGCCTTGTACTCGGGGTTGGGTGCCTTGTACTCGGGGTTGGGCGCCTTGTACTCGGGGGTGGGGCGCCTTGTACTCGGGGTTGGGCGCCTTGTACTCGGGGGTGGGGCGCCGCGCTCCCTACCTGTGGGGACATCGTATTGGGCGTTTGCTTCAAACTGTTGAGCCCAAATTCCTGTAAACACAAGAACACGGAGCCATTATATATCGGACGCTCCGCACACGAGCCGCCGCCATACTGGATGTGATGACCGGGCGCCACTTACCCTGGACGCAGAGGACGAGGAGACAAGTGGCGCGCATGGCGGCAGGAAACGGCTAATCTGCAACATAAAACATGGACAGAATTAATGACGCCCTCAGAGCAGCGCTCCCACATGAGTGTCAGTGACTCCGACCTCGGCGGCGGCCATAACTACTACAAATCCCCGCAGATGAAATGAACATGGGGAGGGGAGGGAAGTGGGGAGGGAGAAGAGGGGGGGTGAAGGGGGGACGAGGGGAGGGGGAGGAGGGGTAGGGGGGATGAGGGGAGGGAGAGGGGGGGAGGAGGAGGGGGCGCTGACAGACATGAGGGGGAATGGACGGGAGTCCTCCAATATGAGCCTGGGAGGCCAAGACATGGCGGCCAAGATGCCACCGTGATCACATGATCGAGATCTGGACAATGGAGGGGACGGTTGCTAGGAGACTATTCACATTCCAATGGAAGAGATGTCACATCCGCCGCCGCCCACATTTATCAGAAGAGCTGTAGAAGCCCCCCATAAATACCACAAGGGGGACGTATGGAGGGAAGCAAAGCCCCTGAGAAGAGTCATCAGTGGGGGCTTAACCCAGTGCACCCCTCCCCCAATAAATGACCCCACGCGCCTCTACCCCGTGTGCCCCTCCCACCATACATGACCCTTCGTACCCCACTCCCAGTACATGACCCCATGTGCCCCTCCCCCAGTACATCACCCCTTGTGCCCCTCCCACCATACATCACCCCTTGTGCCCCTCCCCCAGTACATGACCCCATGGGCCCCTCCCCCAGTACATCACCCCTTGTGCCCCTCCCACCATACATCACCCCTTGTGCCCCTCCCCCAGTACATAACCCCATGGGCCCCTCCCCCAGTACATCACCCCTTGTGCCCCTCCCACCATACATCACCCCTTGTGCCCCTCCCCCAGTACATGACCCCATGTGCCCCTCCCACCATACATGACCCCTCGTACCCCACTCCCAGTACATGACCCCATGTGCCCCTCCCCCAGTACATGACCCCATGTGCCCCTCCCCCAGTACATCACCCCTTGTGCCCCTCCCACCATACATCACCCCTTGTGCCCCTCCCCCAGTACATGACCCCATGTTCCCCTCCCACCATACATCACCCCTTGTGCCCCTCCCCCAGTACATGACCCCATGTTCCCCTCCCACCATACATGACCCCTCGTACCCCACTCCCAGTACATGACCCCATGTGCCCCTCCCCCAGTACATGACCCCTTGTGCCCCTCCCAGCATACATCACCCCTTGTGCCCCTCCCCCAGTACATGACCCCATGTGCCCCTCCCCCAGTACATGACCCCATGTGCCCCTCCCACCATACATGACCCCTCGTACCCCACTCCCAGTACATGACCCCATGTGCCCCTCCCCCAGTACATGACCCCTCGTACCCCACTCCCAGTACATGACCCCTTGTGCCCCTCCCCCAGTACATGAACCCTTGTGCCCCTCGCCCCAGGTGACCCCACACACCCTTACACCGCTCATTATTTTGCATCTTCCCTCAGACTCATTTTTTTTTGTGTGTTTGATCAAAGTTTCAGGAAATCATTACCAGCAAGAACCCGGGCACCGAGCCCAGAGGCCGAGGGGGGGATTATTACCCACATCTGCATCTAGCGCCCCCCACCGGGACAGACGGGACGGGCACCACGTAATCACCATCAGTACCGGATACTGAGGACGGAGGAGACGAGCGGTCACTGACTACCGATGACGGAGGAGACGGGCGGTCACTGACTACCGAGGACGGAGGAGACGAGCGGTCACTGACTACCGAGGACGGAGGAGACGAGCGGTCACTGACTACCGATGACGGAGGAGACGGGCGGTCACCGAATACTGAGGACGGAGGAGACGAGCGGTCACTGACTACCGAGGACGGAGGAGACGAGCGGTCACTGACTACCGAGGACGGAGGAGACGGGCGGTCACTGAATACTGAGGACGGAGGAGACGGGCGATCACCGAATACTGAGGATGGAGGAGACGGGCGATCACCGAATACTGAGGATGGAGGAGACGGGTGGTCACTGAATACTGAGGATGGAGGAGACGGGCGGTCACTGAATACTGAGGATGGAGGAGACGGGCGGTCACTGAATACTGAGGATGGAGGAGACGGGCGGTCACTGAATACTGAGGATGGAGGAGACGGGCGGTCACTGACTACTGAGGATGGAGGAGACGGGCGATCACCGAATACTGAGGATGGAGGAGACGGGCAGTCACCGAATACTGAGGATGGAGGAGACGGGCGGTCACTGACTACCGAGGACGGAGGAGATGAGCGGTCACCGACTACCGATGACGGAGGAGACGGGCGGTCACCAAATACTGAGGACGGAGGAGACGAGCGGTCACTGACTACCGAGGACGGAGGAGACGGGCGGTCACTGAATACTGAGGATGGAGGAGACGAGCGGTCACTGAATACTGAGGATGGAGGAGATGAGCGGTCACTGAATACTGAGGACGGAGGAAACGGGCGGTCACTGAATACTGAGGATGGAGGAGACGGGCGGTCACTGAATACTGAGGATGGAGGAGACGGGCGATCACTGAATACTGAGGACGGAGGAGACGGGCGGTCACTGCATACTGAGGACGGAGGAGACGGGCGATCACTGAATACTGAGGACGGAGGAGACGGGAGATCACTGTATACTGAGGACGGAGGAGACGGGCGGTGACTGAATACTGAGGACGGAGGAGACGGGAGATCACTGTATACTGAGGACGGAGGAGACGGGCGGTCACTGAATACTGAGGATGGAGGAGACGGGCAGTCACTGAATACTGAGGATGGAGGAGACGAGCGGTCACTGAATACTGAGGATGAAGGAGACGGGCGGTCACTGAATACTGAGGATGGAGGAGACGGGCGGTCACTGAATACTGAGGACGGAGGAGACGGGCGGTCACTGAATACTGAGGATGGAGGAGACGGGCGGTCACTGGATACGGAGGATGGAGGAGACGGGCGGTCACTGAATACTGAGGATGGAGGAGACGGGCGGTCACTGGATACGGAGGATGGAGGAGACGGGCGGTCACTGAATTTCCATGTTTTCTCTGCGCTCGTGTAGATCTCCTCACAGCTCAGTAGTGATCCCCTGCATGTTGGGGGTTGTACTCCCCTTGCACACATGGGGGGTATGTTGCGCCCCCCGCGCTGATGTTGCGCCCCCTGCGCTGACGTTTCGCCTCCGGCGCAGACATAACAGGATCCAGTGTCGGGAATGTGAGCAGTTTATGTTGTTATCCGGGAAGTTCAGGCTGGAGAAAAGCCAAATCCTGCAGCCCCCGCAGCACGGCGAGTCCAGACAAGACCCCGCGCGGTCACATCCAGACCCCCCGTGTGCTCTATAACCGAGCGCCTCCAGCCATCATCTGTGCTCAGTCACTGGATCAGATTTGGGGGGTCTTCTCCAGTCATGACATAAATCTTGGCGCCCCCGGGAGTCCCATGAGGCGCGGCACGATGTCGCAGGTAGATCCTGGGAATCTCACATTTTCCATTTTCCGCTGCCAGACTTGGGGGGTCTCAGGTGTATTTTGCTGTTTGTTGGCAGCGCTCGTCACGTAGACCCTGCACAAAGGAGGCGGCACCGGTATGACATCATCAAAATGGAGAAAAAGATGGCGGCCCGGACCACGGCGCGAGGATCCGAAGTCATGTGACTCTGCCGATCGGCTGCGAGATCCTTATTGTGGCCCCTAAGACTTGACACATGAAAGGTTCAATAGGGGGCGCAACAGAGATAATACAACTCCTCCTGGCACTGCCCAGAGGAGCTGACCGCAAACCCCGGGCTGGAAACCGCACGTGGATCTCCAATCACCGCGCTCTGTACGGGCTCCGGACCCCGAGCACAGGTGGCCAGGTGTCAGCCGGAGGCGCTGCGATTGTCAGCTCCGGGGGCGATGCTCACACCCCGGTATACAGAGGTGGCAAAGGGACATGTGGTGCCGGCAGCTGCACCGGGGGCTCCGTATACAGCGGCCTGGAAACTGCCAGGAGACCACCCTGCGCCCCAAAAGCCCCGCACCTCTGGCCCTTGTACCCCCTGCACCACATCCCGCTGCTCCACAACCCCTGTACCCCCTACACCCCCGGGCCCGCACCCCAAATCCCCTGCGCCCCGGCCCATTTACCCCCTGCCCCACAATCCTTGCACCTCCAGACCTTGTACTTCTTACCCTGCACCCCATAATGCCCGGCCCTTGTACCCCCGGCCCCGCACCCCAAAACCCCTGCTCCCCCCAGCCCATGTACCACTGGCCCCGCACCCCATAATCCCTGCGCCCCCAACCCTTGTACCCCTGGACCCGCACCCCACTACCCCTGCACCCCATAATCCCTGTGCCCCTGGCCCTTGTACCCCCAGACCCGCACCCCACAACCCCTGCACCCCCGGCTTTTGTACTTTCTACCCTGCACCCCACAACCCCCTGCTCCACATCCACTGCACCCTTGGTCCTTGTATCTCCGGTCCGGGCCCCACAACCCCGGCGCCCCGCATTCATGTTCCCCGACACCCCACCTCGTGCACCCCGGCCTCCCGCGCCCCTCAGAAGTACAGGAAACCTTTGTTCCCTTCGCTTTGCGGTTCATACAGGATGGAAACATCTGGGATTCATCAGCAAAACCCCCTCTAACCCCCCATCCAGCCCAGGCCAGCCCCCCTCCAGCCCCCAGGGGCCACTCCCGCCCCCGAAATCCCTTTTATACATTTCCAGCTGTGAACAAGGGGATAAAAGGCAGAAAACAGACAAAATTCAGGATTTGGCGGCCGCCCAGAAGACCAAGTCTAATTACAGGCGGCGGGGGAGGGGCAGCCGAGACCCCAGAAAACTCCACACTTTATAAGACCCCCCAACAGGTCACACAAACAGAACCCAACACCCTCAGAAGGCGGATATGGGGGGACACTGACCCCAAAACTGATAATATGCCCCCAGAACCTCCGGCCCACAATGCACCAGGGATTGACATTAAGGGGTTAATGACACGGATGTGCCTTATATGGAAGTGTCATATGAATAATAATGAGTATGCAGATGAGGGGGCGGGGCCAGCACTGATTGTTACAATGTAGCAAAATCTGATACATTCAATGAAATCACAAAATAGAAATGAATGAGGCGGAAAAACCCAACTGCACCAGCGGGGGCAGCAGAGAGCGGGGGCAGCAGAGAGCGGGGGCAGCAGAGAGCGGGGGCAGCAGAGAGCGGAGGCAGCAGAGAGCGGAGGCAGCAGAGAGCGGGGGCAGCAGAGAGCGGGGGCAGCAGAGAGCGGGGGCAGCAGAGAGCGGGGGCAGCAGAGAGCGGGGGCAGCAGAGAGCGGAGGCAGCAGAGAGCGGGGGCAGCAGAGAGCGGAGGCAGCAGAGAGCGGGGGCAGCAGAGAGCGGGGGCAGCAGAGAGCGGGGGCAGCAGAGAGCGGGGGTCCTATACTGGGGGCAGCAGAGAGCGGGGGCAGCAGAGAGCGGAGGCAGCAGAGAGCGGGGGCAGCAGAGAGCGGAGGCAGCAGAGAGCGGGGGCAGCAGAGAGCGGGGGCAGCAGAGAGCGGGGGCAGCAGAGAGCGGGGGCAGCAGAGAGAGGGGGCAGCAGAGAGCGGAGGCAGCAGAGAGCGGAGGCAGCAGAGAGCGGAGGCAGCAGAGAGCGGGGGCAGCAGAGAGCGGGGGCAGCAGAGAGCGGAGGCAGCAGAGAGCGGGGGCCGCAGAGAGCGGGGGCCGCAGAGAGCGGGGGTCCTATACTGGGGGCAGCAGAGAGCGGGGGCAGCAGAGAGCGGGGGCCGCAGAGAGCGGAGGCAGCAGAGAGCGGGGGCAGCAGAGAGCGGGGGCAGCAGAGAGCGGAGGCAGCAGAGAGCGGAGGCAGCAGAGAGCGGGGAAACAGAGAGCGGAGGCAGCAGAGAGCGGGGAAACAGAGAGCGGGGGCAGCAGAGAGCGGAGGCAGCAGAGAGCGGGGGCAGCAGAGAGCGGGGGTCCTATACTGGGGGCAGCAGAGAGCGGGGGCAGCAGAGAGCGGGGGCAGCAGAGAGCGGAGGCAGCAGAGAGCGGGGGCAGCAGAGAGCGGGGGCAGCAGAGAGCGGGGGCAGCAGAGAGCGGGGGCAGCAGAGAGCGGGGGTCCTATACTGGGGGCAGCAGAGAGCGGGGGCAGCAGAGAGCGGGGGCAGCAGAGAGCGGGGGCAGCAGAGAGCGGGGGCAGCAGAGAGGCAGCAGAGAGCGGGGGCAGCAGAGAGCGGGGGCAGCAGAGAGCGGAGGCAGCAGAGAGCGGGGGCAGCAGAGAGCGGGGGTCCTATACTGGGGGCAGCAGAGAGCGGGGGCAGCAGAGAGCGGGGGCAGCAGAGAGCGGAGGCAGCAGAGAGCGGGGGCAGCAGAGAGCGGGGGTCCTATACTGGGGGCAGCAGAGAGTGGGGGCAGCAGAGAGCGGAGGCAGCAGAGAGCGGGGGCAGCAGAGAGCGGAGGCAGCAGAGAGCGGGGGCAGCAGAGAGCGGGGGCAGCAGAGAGCGGGGGGCAGCAGAGAGCGGAGGCAGCAGAGAGCGGGGGCAGCAGAGAGCGGGGGCAGCAGAGAGCGGGGGCAGCAGAGAGCGGAGGCAGCAGAGAGCGGGGGCAGCAGAGAGCGGAGGCAGCAGAGAGCGGGGGCAGCAGAGAGCGGAGGCAGCAGAGAGCGGGGGCAGCAGAGAGCGGAGGCAGCAGAGAGCGGGGGCAGCAGAGAGCGGGGGCAGCAGAGAGCGGGGGTCCTATACTGGGGGCAGCAGAGAGCGGGGGCAGCAGAGAGCGGAGGCAGCAGAGAGCGGAGGCAGCAGAGAGCGGGGGCAGCAGAGAGCGGGGGCAGCAGAGAGCGGGGGCAGCAGAGAGCGGGGGTCCTATACTGGGGGCAGCAGAGAGCGGAGGCAGCAGAGAGCGGGGGCAGCAGAGAGCGGGGGCAGCAGAGAGCGGGGGCAGCAGAGAGCGGGGGTCCTATACTGGGGGCAGCAGAGAGCGGGGGCAGCAGAGAGCGGAGGCAGCAGAGAGCGGGGGCAGCAGAGAGCGGGGGCAGCAGAGAGCGGGGGTCCTATACTGGGGGCAGCAGAGAGCGGGGGCAGCAGAGAGCGGGGGCAGCAGAGAGCGGGGGTCCTATACTGGGGGCAGCAGAGAGCGGGGGCAGCAGAGAGCGGAGGCAGCAGAGAGCGGAGGCAGCAGAGAGCGGGGGTCCTATACTGGGGCAGCAGAGAGCGGGGGCCGCAGAGAGCGGGGGCAGCAGAGAGCGGAGGCAGCAGAGAGCGGGGGCAGCAGAGAGCGGGGGTCCTATACTGGGGCAGCAGAGAGCGGGGGCAGCAGAGAGCGGGGGTCCTATACTGAGGCAGCAGAGAGCGGGGGCAGCAGAGAGCGGAGGCAGCAGAGAGCGGGGGTCCTATACTGGGGGCAGCAGAGAGCGGGGGCAGCAGAGAGCGGAGGCAGCAGAGAGCGGAGGCAGCAGAGAGCGGGGGCAGCAGAGAGCGGGGGTCCTATACTGGGGCAGCAGAGAGCGGGGGCAGCAGAGAGCGGGGGTCCTATACTGAGGCAGCAGAGAGCGGGGGCAGCAGAGAGCGGGGGTCCTATACTGGGGCAGCAGAGAGCGGGGGCAGCAGAGAGCGGGGGCAGCAGAGAGCGGGGGTCCTATACTGGGGCAGCAGAGAGCGGGGGCAGCAGAGAGCGGGGGCAGCAGAGAGCGGGGGCAACAGAGAGCGGGGGCAGCAGAGAGCGGGGGCAGCAGAGAGCGGGGGTCCTATACTGAGGCAGCAGAGAGCGGGGGCAGCAGAGAGCGGGGGTCCTATACTGGGGCAGCAGAGAGCGGGGGCAGCAGAGAGCGGGGGTCCTATACTGGGGGCAGCAGAGAGCGGGGGCAACAGAGAGCGGGTGCAGCAGATAGCGGGGGTCCTATACTGAGGCAGCAGAGAGCGGGGGCAGCAGAGAGCAGGGGTCCTATACTGGGGGGCAGCAGAGAGCGGGGGCAGCAGAGAGCGGGGGTCCTATACTTGGGGCAGCAGAGAGCGGGGGTCCTATACTGGGGCAGCAGAGAGCGGGGGCAGCAGAGAGCGGGGTCCTATACTGGGGGGCAGCAGAGAGCGGGGGCAGCAGAGAGCGGGGTCCTATACTGGGGGCAGCAGAGAGCGGGGGCAGCAGAGAGCGGGGGTCCTATACTGGGGGCAGCAGAGAGCGGGGGTCCTATACTGGGGCAGCAGAGATCGGGGGTCCTATACTGGGGGGGCAGCAGAGAGCAAGGACAGCAGAGAGCGGGGGTCCTATACTGGGGGCAGCAGAGAGCGGGGGCAACAGAGAGCGGGGGCAGCAGAGAGCGGGGGCAGCAGAGAGCGGGGGGTCCTATACTGGGGGGCAACAGAGAGCGGGGGCAGCAGAGAGCGGGGCAACAGAGAGCGGGGGCAGCAGAGAGCGGGGGCAGCAGAGAGCGGGGGTCCTATACTGGGGGGCAACAGAGAGCGGGGGTCCTATACTGGGGCAGCAGAGAGCGGGGACAGCAGAGAGCGGGGGTCCTATACTGGGGGGCAACAGAGAGCGGGGGTCCTATACTGGGGCAACAGAGAGCGGGGGTCCTATACAGGGGGCAGCAGAGAGATGGGGCAGCAGAGAGCGGGGGTCCTATACTGGGGCAGCAGAGAGCGGGGGTCCTATACTGGGGCAGCAGAGAGCGGGGGCAGAAGAGAGCGGGGGTCGTATACTGGGGGGGAAGAGAGCAGGGGTCCTATACTGGGGGGCAGCAGAGAGCGGGGGGTCCTATACTGGGGGGGCAGCAGAGAGCGAGGGGGTCCTATACTGGGGGGGCAGCAGAGAGTGGGGGTCCTATACTGGGGGGCAGCAGAGAGCTGGCGTCCTATACTGGGGGGCAGCAGAGAGCGAGGGGGTCCTATACTGGGGGGCAGCAGAGAGCGAGGGGGTCCTATACTGGGGGGCAGCAGAGAGCGAGGGGGTCCTATACTGGGGGGCAGCAGAGAGCGAGGGGGTCCTATACTGGGGGGCAGCAGAGAGCGGGGGTCCTATAGTGGGGGCAGCAGAGAGCGAGGGGGTCCTATACTGGGGGGCAGCAGAGAGCGAGGGGGTCCTATACTGGGGGGCAGCAGAGAGCGAGGGGGTCCTATACTGGGGGGCAGCAGAGAGCGAGGGGGTCCTATACTGGGGGGCAGCAGAGAGCGGGGGTCCTATACTGGGGGGCAACAGAGGCTGAGGGGGTCCTATACTGGGGGGCAGCAGAAACTGGGGGTCCGAGGCTGGGGGTCCTATACTGGTGGGCAGCAGAGAGCGGGGGTCCTATACTGGGGGGGGTAACAGAGGCTGGGGGTCCTATACTGGGGGGAAGCGGAGTCTGGGGGGTCCTATACTGGGGGCAGCAGCGGCTGGGGGATCCTATACTGGGGGCAGCAGGGGCTGGGGGATCCTATACTGGGGGCAGCAGGGGCTGGGGGATCCTATACTGGGGGCAGCAGAGAGCGAGGGGGGTCCTATACTGGGGGGGGTAACAGAGGCTGGGGGTCCTATACTGGGGGGAAGCGGAGTCTGGGGGACCTATACTGGGGGGCAGCAGAGGCTGGGGGTCCTATACTGGGGGCAGGAGGGGGCTGGGGGTCCTATACTGGGGGCAGGAGGGGCTGGGGGTCCTATACTGGGGGCAGGAGGGGCTGGGGATCCTATACTGGGGGCAGCAGGGGCTGGGGGTCCTATACTGGGGGCAGCAGGGGCTGGGGATCCTATACTGGGGGCAGCAGGGGCTGGGGGTCCTATACTGGGGGGGCAGCAGAGGCTGAGGGGTCCTATACTGGGGGGCAGCAGAGGCTGGGGGTTCTATACTGGGGGGCAGCAGGGGCTGGGGGTCCGAGGCTGGGGATCCTATACTGGGGGGCAGCAGGGGCTGGGGATCCTATCCTGGGGGCAGCAGGGGCTGGGGATCCTATCCTGGGGGCAGCAGGGGCTGGGGGATCCTATACTGGGGGCAGCAGGGGCTGGGGGATCCTATACTGGGGGCAGCAGGGGCTGGGGGATCCTATACTGGGGGCAGCATGGGCTGGGGGATCCTATACTGGGGGCAGCAGGGGCTGGGGGATCCTATACTGGGGGGCAGCAGGGGCTGGGGGATCCTATACTGGGGGCAGCAGGGGCTGGGGGGTCCTATACTGGGGGCAGCAGGGGCTGGGGGGTCCTATACTGGGGGCAGCAGGGGCTGGGGGTCCTATACTGGGGGCAGCAGGGGCTGGGGGGTCCTATACTGGGGGCAGCAGGGGCTGGGGGGTCCTATACTGGGGGCAGCAGGGGCTGGGGGGTCCTATCCTGGGGGCAGCAGGGGCTGGGGGATCCTATACTAGGGGCAGCAGGGGCTGGGGGTCCTATACTGGGGGCAGCAGGGGCTGGGGGATCCTATACTGGGGGCAGCAGGGGCTGGGGGATCCTATACTGGGGGCAGCAGGGGCTGGGGGGTCCTATACTGGGGGCAGCAGGGGCTGGGGGGTCCTATACTGGGGGCAGCAGGGGCTGGGGGATCCTATACTGGGGGCAGCAGGGGCTGGGGGATCCTATACTGGGGGCAGCAGGGGCTGGGGGGGTCCTATACTGGGGGCAGCAGGGGCTGGGGGATCCTATACTGGGGGCAGCAGGGGCTGGGGGGTCCTATACTGGGGGCAGCAGGGGCTGGGGGATCCTATACTGGGGGCAGCAGGGGCTGGGGGATCCTATACTGGGGGCAGCAGGGGCTGGGGGTCCTATACTGGGGGCAGCAGGGGCTGGGGGGTCCTATACTAGGGGCAGCAGGGGCTGGGGGATCCTATACTGGGGGCAGCAGGGGCTGGGGGGTCCTATACTGGGGGCAGCAGGGGCTGGGGGGTCCTATACTGGGGGCAGCAGGGGCTGGGGGATCCTAGACTGTGAACAGAAAAATCTGGGGGTCCTGGGCTGTTAGGCAGCAAAGTTTGAGGGTCCTCCCCTGGGGCAGCAGCACAGTCTGGGGGTCATGTTCTGGGGGGAAGCAGTGTCTGGGACTGTGGGTCCAATATTGGGGGGGAATCAACAGAACCTAGGGGTCCTGTCCTGGGGGGGAAGTGGGGGTCCAATATTGGGGGCAGCAGTGTCTCGGGGTCCTGTCCTGGGGGTCTTACCGGAGGGCAGTGCGGGGGTCTCGCAGTCTCTCGCCGTCTTCTCTCTTTCTGAGGCTCTCACAAGGGGACGAATCTCCAAATTCATCCGAGCGGCTCCGCTGGGTCCTAGAGAAACCGGATAACTCCTGACACCCTCTGTGCTGCAGATACAGGGTTAACCCCTCACCTGCCAAAATAGATATTGCTCTGTCCTCACCTACTCCTGACACATAGTGATATATCCTGCAGATTATTACACCACTGACCTCTCTGCAGAGCATCGCTCCTCCACCTCCTGACAGATACATAGTGATATATCCTGCAGATTATTACACCACTGACCTCTCTGCAGAGCATCGCTCCTCCACCTCCTGACAGATACATAGTGATATATCCTGCAGATTATTACACCACTGACCTCGCTGCAGAGCATCGCTCCTCCACCTCCTGACATATGCATAGTGATATATCCTGCAGATTATTACACCACTGACCTCTCTGCAGAGCATCACTCCTCCACCTCCTGACACATACATAGTGATATATACTGCAGATTATTACACCACTGACCTCTCTGCAGAGCATCGCTCCTCCACCTCCTGACAGATACATAGTGATATATCCTGCAGATTATTACACCACTGACCTCTCTGCAGAGCATCGCTCCTCCACCTCCTGACAGATACATAGTGATATATCCTGCAGATTATTACACCACTGACCTCGCTGCAGAGCATCGCTCCTCCACCTCCTGACATATGCATAGTGATATATCCTGCAGATTATTACACCACTGACCTCTCTGCAGAGCATCACTCCTCCACCTCCTGACACATACATAGTGATATATACTGCAGATTATTACACCACTGACCTCTCTGCAGAGCATCGCTCCTCCACCTCCTGACAGATACATAGTGATATATCCTGCAGATTATTACACCACTGACCTCTCTGCAGAGCATCGCTCCTCCACCTCCTGACAGATACATAGTGATATATCCTGCAGATTATTACACCACTGACCTCTCTGCAGAGCATCGCTCCTCCACCTCCTGACAGATACATAGTGATATATCCTGCAGATTATTACACCACTGACCTCTCTGCAGAGCATCACTCCTCCACCTCCTGACAGATACATAGTGATATACCCTGCAGATTATTACACCACTGACCTCTCTGCAGAGCATCGCTCCTCCACCTCCTGGCAGATACATAGTGATATATCCTGCAGATTATTACACCACTGACCTCTCTGCAGAGCATCGCTCCTCCACCTCCTGACAGATACATAGTGATATATCCTGCAGATTATTACACCACTGACCTCTCTGCAGAGCATCGCTCCTCCACCTCCTGACAGATACATAGTGATATATCCTGCAGATTATTACACCACTGACCTCTCTGCAGAGCATCGCTCCTCCACCTCCTGACACATACATAGTGATATATCCTACAGATTATTACACCACTGACCTCTCTGCAGAGCATCGCTCCTCCACCTCCTGACACATACATAGTGATATATCCTACAGATTATTACACCACTGACCTCTCTGCAGAGCATCGCTCCTCCACCTCCTGACAGATACATAGTGATATATCCTGCAGATTATTACACCACTGACCTCTCTGCAGAGCATCACTCCTCCACCTCCTGACAGATACATAGTGATATATCCTGCAGATTATTACACCACTATCCTCTGCAGAGCATCGCTCCTCCACCTCCTGACAGATACATAGTGATATACCCTGCAGATTATTACACCACTGACCTCTCTGCAGAGCATCACTCCTCCACCTCCTGACAGATACATAGTGATATATCCTGCAGATTATTACACCACTATCCTCTGCAGAGCATCGCTCCTCCACCTCCTGACAGATACATAGTGATATACCCTGCAGATTATTACACCACTGACCTCTCTGCAGAGCATCACTCCTCCACCTCCTGACAGATACATAGTGATATATCCTGCAGATTATTACACCACTATCCTCTGCAGAGCATCGCTCCTCCACCTCCTGACAGATACATAGTGATATACCCTGCAGATTATTACACCACTGACCTCTCTGCAGAGCATCACTCCTCCACCTCCTGACAGATACATAGTGATATATCCTGCAGATTATTACACCACTATCCTCTGCAGAGCATCGCTCCTCCACCTCCTGACAGATACATAGTGATATATCCTGCAGATTATTACACCACTATCCTCTGCAGAGCATCACTCCTCCACCTCCTGACAGATACATAGTGATATATACTGCAGATTATTACACCACTATCCTCTGCAGAGCATCGCTCCTCCACCTCCTGACAGATACATAGTGATATACCCTGCAGATTATTACACCACTGACCTCTCTGCAGAGCATCACTCCTCCACCTCCTGACAGATACATAGTGATATATCCTGCAGATTATTACACCACTATCCTCTTCAGAGCATCGCTCCTCCACCTCCTGACACATACATAGTGATATATCTGCAGATTATTACACCACTGACCTCTGCAGAGCATCGCTCCTCCACCTCCTGACACATACATAGTGATATATACTGCAGATTATTACACCACTATCCTCTGCAGAGCATCGCTCCTCCACCTCCTGACACATACATAGTGATATATCCTGCAGATTATTACACCACTGACCTCTCTGCAGAGCATCGCTCCTCCACCTCCTGACAGATACATAGTGATATATCCTGCAGATTATTACACCACTGACCTCGATGCAGAGCATCGCTCCCCCACCTCCTGACACATACATAGTGATATATCCTGCAGATTATTACACCACTGACCTCTCTGCAGAGCATCGCTCCCCCACCTCCTGACACATACATAGTGATATATCCTGCAGATTATTACACCACTGACCTCTCTGCAGAGCATCACTCCTTCCCCTCCTGACAGATACATAGTGATATATCCTGCAGATTATTACACCACTGACCTCTCTGCAGAGCATCGCTCCTCCACCTCCTGACAGATACATAGTGATATATCCTGCAGATTATTACACCACTGACCTCTCTGCAGAGCATCACTCCTTCCCCTCCTGACAGATACATAGTGATATATCCTGCAGATTATTACACCACTGACCTCTCTGCAGAGCATCGCTCCTCCACCTCCTGACAGATACATAGTGATATATCCTGAAGATTATTACACCACTGACCTCTCTGCAGAGCATCGCTCCTCCACCTCCTGATACATGCATAGTGATATAGCCTGCAGATTATTACACCACTGACCTCTCTGCAGAGCATCGCTCCTCCACCTCCTGATACATGCATAGTGATATATCCTGCAGATTATTACACCACTGACCTCTCTGCAGAGCATCACTCCTCCACCTCCTGACAGATACATTGGGATATATCCTGCAGATTATTACACCACTGACCTCTCTGCAGAGCATCGCTCCTCCACCTCCTGACAGATACATTGGGATATATCCTGCAGATTATTACACCACTGACCTCTCTGCAGAGCATCGCTCCTCCACCTCCTGACACATACATAGTGATATATCCTGCAGATTATTACACCACTGACCTGTCTGCAGAGCATCGCTCCTCCACCTCCTGACACATACATAGTGATATATCCTGCAGATTATTACAGCACTGACCTCTCTGCAGAGCATCGCTCCTCCACCTCCTGACACATACATAGTGATATATCCTGCAGAGTATTACACCACTGACCTCTGCAGAGCATCGCTCCTCCACCTCCTGACACATACATAGTGATATATCCTGCAGATTATTACACCACTGACCTCTCTGCAGAGCATCACTCCTTCCCCTCCTGACAGATACATAGTGATATATCCTGCAGATTATTACACCACTGACCTCTCTGCAGAGCATCGCTCCTCCACCTCCTGACAGATACATAGTGATCTATCCTGCAGATTATTACACCACTGACCTCTCTGCAGAGCATCACTCCTCCACCTCCTGACACATACATAGTGATATATCCTGCAGATTATTACACCACTGACCTCTCTGCAGAGCATCGCTCCTCCACCTCCTGACACATACATAGTGATCTATCCTGCAGATTATTACACCACTGACTTCTCTGCAGAGCATCACTCCTCCACCTCCTGACACATACATAGTGATATATCCTGCAGATTATTACACCACTGACCTCTCTGCAGAGCATCGCTCCTCCACCTCCTGACAGATATATGGTGATATATCCTGCAGATTATTACACCACTGACCTCTCTGCAGAGCATCGCTCCTCCACCTCCTGACAGATACATAGTGATCTATCCTGCAGATTATTACACCACTGACCTCTCTGCAGAGCATCGCTCCTCCACCTCCTGACACATACATAGTGATATACCCTGCAGATTATTACACCACTGACCTCTCTGCAGAGCATCGCTCCTCCACCTCCTGACAGATACATAGTGATATACCCTGCAGATTATTACACCACTAACCTCTCTGAAGAGCATCGCTCCTCCGCCTCCTGACACATACATAGTGATATATCCTGCAGAGTATTACACCACTGACCTCTGCAGAGCATCGCCTCCTGACAGATACATAGTGATATATCCTGCAGATTATTACACCACTGACCTCTCTGCAGAGCATCACTCCTTCCCCTCCTGACAGATACATTGGGATATATCCTGCAGATTATTACACCACTGACCTCTCTGCAGAGCATCGCTCCTCCACCTCCTGACACATACATAGTGATATATCCTGCAGATTATTACACCACTGACCTGTCTGCAGAGCATCGCTCCTCCACCTCCTGACACATACATAGTGATATATCCTGCAGATTATTACAGCACTGACCTCTCTGCAGAGCATCGCTCCTCCACCTCCTGACACATACATAGTGATATATCCTGCAGAGTATTACACCACTGACCTCTGCAGAGCATCGCTCCTCCACCTCCTGACACATACATAGTGATATATCCTGCAGATTATTACACCACTGACCTCTCTGCAGAGCATCACTCCTTCCCCTCCTGACAGATACATAGTGATATATCCTGCAGATTATTACACCACTGACCTCTCTGCAGAGCATCGCTCCTCCACCTCCTGACAGATACATAGTGATCTATCCTGCAGATTATTACACCACTGACCTCTCTGCAGAGCATCACTCCTCCACCTCCTGACACATACATAGTGATATATCCTGCAGATTATTACACCACTGACCTCTCTGCAGAGCATCGCTCCTCCACCTCCTGACACATACATAGTGATCTATCCTGCAGATTATTACACCACTGACTTCTCTGCAGAGCATCACTCCTCCACCTCCTGACACATACATAGTGATATATCCTGCAGATTATTACACCACTGACCTCTCTGCAGAGCATCGCTCCTCCACCTCCTGACAGATATATGGTGATATATCCTGCAGATTATTACACCACTGACCTCTCTGCAGAGCATCGCTCCTCCACCTCCTGACAGATACATAGTGATCTATCCTGCAGATTATTACACCACTAACCTCTCTGAAGAGCATCGCTCCTCCGCCTCCTGACACATACATAGTGATATATCCTGCAGAGTATTACACCACTGACCTCTGCAGAGCATCGCCTCCTGACAGATACATAGTGATATATCCTGCAGATTATTACACCACTGACCTCGATGCAGAGCATCGCTCCCCCACCTCATGACACATACATAGTGATATATCCTGCAGATTATTACACCACTGACCTCTCTGCAGAACATCGCTCCTCCACCTCCTGACAGATAGATAGTGATATATCCTGCAGATTATTACACCACTGACCTCTCTGCAGAGCATCGCTCCTCCACCTCCTGACACATACATAGTGATATATCCTGAAGATTATTACACCACTGACCTGTCTGCAGAGCATCGCTCCTCCACCTCCTGACACATACATAGTGATATATCCTGCAGATTATTACACCACTGACCTCTCTGCAGAGCATCGCTCCTCCACCTCCTGACAGATACATAGGGATCTATCCTGCAGATTATTACACCACTGACCTCTCTGCAGAGCATCACTCCTTCCCCTCCTGACAGATACATAGTGATATATCCTGCAGATTATTACACCACTGACCTCTCTGCAGAGCATCGCTCCTCCACCTCCTGACACATACATAGTGATCTATCCTGCAGATTATTACACCACTGACCTCTCTGCAGAGCATCACTCCTTCCCCTCCTGACAGATACATAGTGATATATCCTGCAGATTATTACACCACTGACCTCTCTGCAGAGCATCGCTCCTCCACCTCCTGACACATACATAGTGATCTATCCTGCAGATTATTACACCACTGACTTCTCTGCAGAGCATCACTCCTCCACCTCCTGACACATACATAGTGATATATCCTGCAGATTATTACACCACTGACCTCTCTGCAGAGCATCGCTCCTCCACCTCCTGACAGATATATGGTGATATATCCTGCAGATTATTACACCACTGACCTCTCTGCAGAGCATCGCTCCTCCACCTCCTGACAGATACATAGTGATCTATCCTGCAGATTATTACACCACTGACCTCTCTGAAGAGCATCGCTCCTCCGCCTCCTGACACATACATAGTGATATATCCTGCAGAGTATTACACCACTGACCTCTGCAGAGCATCGCTCCTCCACCTCCTGACAGATACATAGTGATATATCCTGCAGAGTATTACACCACTGACCTCTGCAGAGCATCGCCTCCTGACAGATACATAGTGCTATATCCTGCAGATTATTACACCACTGACCTCGATGCAGAGCATCGCTCCCCCACCTCCTGACACATACATAGTGATATATCCTGCAGATTATTACACCACTGACCTCTCTGCAGAACATCGCTCCTCCACCTCCTGACAGATAGATAGTGATATATCCTGCAGATTATTACACCACTGACCTCTCTGCAGAGCATCGCTCCTCCACCTCCTGACAGATACATAGTGATATATCCTGCAGAGTATTACACCACTGACCTCTCTGCAGAGCATCGCTCCTCCACCTCCTGACACATACATAGTGATATATCCTGAAGATTATTACACCACTGACCTGTCTGCAGAGCATCGCTCCTCCACCTCCTTGACACATATAGTGATATATCCTGCAGATTATTACAGCACTGACCTCTCTGCAGAACATCGCTCCTCCACCTCCTGACACATACATAGTGATATATCCTGCAGATTATTACAGCACTGACCTCTCTGCAGAGCATCGCTCCTCCACCTCCTGACACATACATAGTGATATATCCTGCAGATTATTACACCACTGACCTCTCTGCAGAACATCGCTCCTCCACCTCCTGACAGATAGATAGTGATATATCCTGCAGATTATTACACCACTGACCTCTCTGCAGAGCATCGCTCCTCCACCTCCTGACACATACATAGTGATATATCCTGAAGATTATTACACCACTGACCTGTCTGCAGAGCATCGCTCCTCCACCTCCTGACACATACATAGTGATATATCCTGCAGATTATTACAGCACTGACCTCTCTGCAGAGCATCGCTCCTCCACCTCCTGACACATACATAGTGATATATCCTGCAGATTATTACACCACTGACCTCTCTGCAGAGCATCGCTCCTCCACCTCCTGACACATACATAGTGATATATCCTGCAGATTATTACAGCACTGACCTCTCTGCAGAGCATCGCTCCTCCACCTCCTGACACATACATAGTGATATATCCTGCAGATTATTACACCACTGACCTCTCTGCAGAGCATCGCTCCTCCACCTCCTGACACATACATAGTGATATATCCTGCAGATTATTACACCTCTGCAGATCATCGCTCTCCCTCTGGTTTCGCCCCACCATTGACCCTTCCTCACTCCCGGGGTCTGGCAGTTTCGCTCTTTCTCTCCGGGCGTTCAGTGATTTTGGATCGAGATCTAATTGCTGTTTACAGAACCTGAGATTTTCTATAAACTGTGATCAGGATCCGAGCCCAGACCCTGCCCCCCGGGGACATCACAGGGGGGATCCGAGCCCAGACGTTGCCCCCCGGGGACATCACAGGGGGGATCCGAGCCCAGACGCTGCCCCCCGGGGACATCACAGGGGGGATCCGAGCCCAGACGCTGCTCCCCGGGGACATCACAGGGGGGATCCGAGCCCAGACGCTGCCCCCCGGGGACATCACAGGGGGGATCCGAGCCCAGACCCTGCCCCCCGGGGACATCACAGGGGGGATCCGAGCCCAGACCCTGCCCCCCGGGGACATCACAGGGGAAATCCGAGCCCAGACGCTGCCCCCCGGGGACATCACAGAGGGGATCCGAGCCCAGACGCTGCCCCCCGGGGACATCACAGGGGGGATCCGAGCCCAGACGCTGCCCCCCGGGGACATCACAGGGGGGATCCGAGCCCAGACGCTGCCCCCCGGGGACATCACAGGGGGGATCCGAGCCCAGACGCTGCCCCCCGGGGACATCACAGGGGGGATCCGAGCCCAGACGCTGCCCCCCGGGGACATCACAGGGGGGATCCGAGCCCAGACCCTGCCCCCCGGGGACATCACAGGGGGGATCCGAGCCCAGACCCTGACCCCCGGTGACATCACAGGGGGGATCCGATCCCAGACGCTGCCTCCCGGGGACATCACAGGGGGGATCCGAGCCCAGACCCTGCCCCCCGGGGACATCACAGGGGGGATCCGAGCCCAGACGCTGCCCCCCGGGGACATCACAGGGGGGATCCGAGCCCAGACGCTGCCTCCCGGGGACATCACAGGGAAGATCCGAGCCCAGACCCTGCCCCCCGGGGACATCACAGGGGGGATCCGAGCCCAGACGTTGCCCCCCGGGGACATCACATGGGGGATCCGAGCCCAGACGCTGCCCCCCGGGGACATCACGGGGCGGATCCGATCCCAGACGCTGCCTCCCGGGGACATCACAGGGGGGATCCGAGCCCAGACCCTGCCCCCCGGGGACATCACAGGGGGGATCCGAGCCCAGACCCTGCCCCCCGGGGACATCACAGGGGGGATCCGAGCCCAGACGTTGCCCCCCGGGGACATCACAGGGGGGATCCGAGCCCAGACGCTGCCTCCCGGGGACATCACAGGGGGGATCCGAGCCCAGACCCTGCCCCCCGGGGACATCACAGGGGGGATCCGAGCCCAGACCCTGCCCCCCGGGGACATCACAGGGGGGATCCGAGCCCAGACCCTGCCCCCCGGGGACATCACAGGGGGATCCGAGCCCAGACCCTGCCCCCCGGGGACATAACAGGGGGGATCCGAGCCCAGACGTTGCCCCCCGGGGACATCACAGGGGGGATCCGAGCCCAGACGCTGCCCCCCAGGGACATCACAGGGGGGATCCGAGCCCAGACGCTGCCTCCCGGGGACATCACAGGGGGGATCCGAGCCCAGACCCTGCCCCCCGGGGACATCACAGGGGGGATCCGATCCCAGACGCTGCCTCCCGGGGCGGATCCGATCCCAGACCCTGCCCCCCGGGGACATCACAGGGGGGATCCGAGCCCAGACGCTGCCCCTCGGGAACATCACGGGGCGGATCCGAGCCCAGACGCTGCCCCCCGGGGACATCACAGGGGGATCTGAGCCCAGACGCTGCCCCCCGGGGACATCACAGGGGGATCTGAGCCCAGACGCTGCCCCCCGGGGACATCACAGGGGGATCTGAGCCCAGACGCTGCCCCCCGGGGACATCACAGGGGGGATCCGAGCCCAGACGCTGCCCCTCGGGAACATCACAGGGGGGATCCGAGCCCAGACGCTGCCCCTCGGGAACATCACAGGGGGATCTGAGTCCTGAACCGCGGCTCAATGCCAGGAGGCTGCTGTCAAGCTACAGGGCAGAGAGGAGAGCGGGGGCGGGGCTGACAACACTTTACATGTATACAGGCCAGTTGTCAGCAGTAATAGAGCGTGGGGCGTGGCCTCATGTCTGATCACATGACACTATCAGTGATGTCATCAGCGGGGGCGGGGATGTATATAAGGGGTGTGGCTTCAAGCGGGTCACATATCAGTGATGTCATCAGCAGGGGCGGGGCTGACAGCATGTTCACAGGCCGGTTGTCAGCAGTATCTGGGGGTGGTCAGAGTCCTCCTTTGTTATATAAGGTGATGAGGTTTCTCCAGCCCCTGTGATCAGCTCTGGAGCGTCAGCTCTTTGGCTCAGGGCTCCCTGTACTTGCAGAGGACGCAGCGTGGCCCCCGCTCTGTGCGGTTACCCTGTAGTCCCAGGAGCTTACACTCCGCCGCCCTCGGCTCCCCTGGAATCTCCTCGTGTTAGGACGTGTCCCGGATTCCAGAGCGGAGACGTCTCCGGACGTCACTTCTGTTCTTCAGCCTCTGCTCGGGATGCAGCCTGCAGTGTAAAGCATGGAGGAGCCGAGGACTCAGCGATGGGCTGTGATGTGGACAGTTGAGATTTTCTCCCCTTTTGCCTCTTCAGTGTTTTCGCTCTGTCACTCGGCCGTTTCTATGGTTACTGATGGACAATTCTGAACATTCCATAAGTGGTTACATTTTATTGACAAATCCATGACGTTTCTGTCCATTCTGAATCCATCCATTGCTGCCCCTGATGTCTGCAGACTCTGCCCTTCCCCCGGCGGCCGGAGATCGGTCCTGACTGATGACTCTGCCCTTCCCCCGGCGGCCGGTGATCGGTCCTGGCTGATGACCCTGCCCTTCCCCCGACGGCCGGAGATCGGTCCTGGCTGATGACCCTGCCCTTCCCCCGGCGGCCGGTGATCGGTCCTGGCTGATGACCCTGCCCTTCCCCCGGCGGCCGGAGATCGGTCCTGGCTGATGACCCTGCCCTTCCCCCGGCGGCCGGAGATCGGTCCTGGCTGATGACCCTGCCCTTCCCCCGGCGGCCGGTGATCGGTCCTGGCTGATGACCCTGCCCTTCCCCCGGCGGCCGGAGATCGGTCCTGGCTGATGACCCTGCCCTTCCCCCGGCGGCCGGAGATCGGTCCTGGCTGATGACCCTGCCCTTCCCCCGGCGGCCGGAGATCGGTCCTGACTGATGACCCTGCCCTTCCCCCGGCGGCCGGAGATCGGTCCTGGCTGATGACCCTGCCCTTCCCCCCGGCGGCCGGTGATCGGTCCTGGCTGATGACCCTGCCCTTCCCCCGGCGGCCGGAGATAGGTCCTGACTGATGACCCTGCCCTTCCCCCGGCGGCCGGAGATCGGTCCTGACTGATGACCCTGCCCTTCCCCCGGCGGCCGGAGATAGGTCCTGACTGATGACCCTGCCCTTCCCCCGGCGGCCGGAGATCGGTCCTGACTGATGACCCTGCCCTTCCCCCGGCGGCCGGAGATAGGTCCTGACTGATGACCCTGCCCTTCCCCCGGCGGCCGGAGATAGGTCCTGACTGATGACCCTGCCCTTCCCCCGGCGGCCGGAGATCGGTCCTGACTGATGACCCTGCCCTTCCCCCGGCGGCCGGAGATCGGTCCTGGCTGATGACCCTGCCCTTCCCCCGGCGGCCGGAGATCGGTCCTGACTGATGACCCTGCCCTTCCCCCGGCGGCCGGAGATAGGTCCTGACTGATGACCCTGCCCTTCCCCCGGCGGCCGGAGATAGGTCCTGACTGATGACCCTGCCCTTCCCCCGGCGGCCGGAGATCGGTCCTGACTGATGACCCTGCCCTTCCCCCGGCGGCCGGAGATCGGTCCTGGCTGATGACCCTGCCCTTCCCCCGGCGGCCGGAGATCGGTCCTGGCTGATGACCCTGCCCTTCCCCCGGCGGCCGGAGATCGGTCCTGACTGATGACCCTGCCCTTCCCCCGGCGGCCGGAGATCGGTCCTGGCTGATGACCCTGCCCTTCCCCCGGCGGCCGGTGATCGGTCCTGGCTGATGACCCTGCCCTTCCCCCGGCGGCCGGTGATCGGTCCTGGCTGATGACCCTGCCCTTCCCCCGGCGGCCGGTGATCGGTCCTGGCTGATGACCCTGCCCTTCCCCCGGCGGCCGGTGATCGGTCCTGACTGATGACCCTGCCCTTCCCCCGGCGGCCGGAGATCGGTCCTGACTGATGACCCTGCCCTTCCCCCGGCGGCCGGAGATCGGTCCTGGCTGATGACCCTGCCCTTCCCCCGGCGGCCGGAGATCGGTCCTGACTGATGACCCTGCCCTTCCCCCGGCGGCCGGTGATCGGTCCTGGCTGATGACCCTGCCCTTCCCCCGGCGGCCGGTGATCGGTCCTGGCTGATGACCCTGCCCTTCCCCAGGCGGCCGGTGATCGGTCCTGGCTGATGACCCTGCCCTTCCCCCGGCGGCCGGAGATCGGTCCTGGCTGATGACCCTGCCCTTCCCCAGGCGGCCGGTGATCGGTCCTGGCTGATGACCCTGCCCTTCCCCCGGCGGCCGGAGATCGGTCCTGGCTGATGACCCTGCCCTTCCCCCGGCGGCCGGAGATCGGTCCTGGCTGATGACCCTGCCCTTCCCCCGGCGGCCGGAGATCGGTCCTGGCTGATGACCCTGCCCTTCCCCCGGCGGCCGGAGATCGGTCCTGACTGATGACCCTGCCCTTCCCCCGGCGGCCGGTGATCGGTCCTGGCTGATGACCCTGCCCTTCCCCCGGCGGCCGGTGATCGGTCCTGGCTGATGACCCGCTCTGGTCTTGGAGCTTTTCACAATTTCTGGGTACAAATGCCGAAAATTGTACTTCGGTAACCATAGAAACGATCGAGAAACTGAAAACCGAAAATTGTCAGTCGCAAAACTATTAGGAAGAATTGTAAAGCGATATAATAATGTGTCATAGGCAGAGGGAGACCCCCCATTCTTTACACTGCAGCCTGTGACCCCCCTCCCCCACGTATACAGACACAGGTGTGATACCGGCCCCCAGGTGTGTCAGGTGGGGGAGGAGGGGGCTGTAGCTTCAGGGGAGAGGCGTCAGCAGTAATTGCACGTAGTTCCCACATTGTAGCACTAGGTGGCGACATAAGAAGGACAATATGACAGAATGTGACTGATGACGCGTCGCCACCTAGTGCTGCAATGCAGGTACTGCACGTCACGCTTTACTCTTTATCCTATGAGCAGTCGCCCTCGACTTCGTTACAATAAAACCCCAAATCCTCTAAAAAAAAAAATACCACGAGACAGAAGTACGGAGGCCGCAGCATCCACCGGGGCAGGAAATTTACTGCATTTACAAAGTTATAGGATTTATCAAGAGTTAAAAACACAGCAAAGAAAAAAAACAAACAAAAAAACCCACAAACACCGCACACGCACAAGCCGCAGCAAAGAGCCGCATAGCGAGCATCGCACATGCACGTGACCTCGGAGCGCCCGGCCATCACACACGTGACCTCGGAGCGCCCGGCCATCACGCACGTGACCTCGGAGCGCCCGGCCATCACGCACGTGACCTTGGAGCGCCCGGCCATCACATACGCGGCCTCGGAGCGCCCAGCCATCACACACGCACATGACCTTGGAGCGCCCGGCCATCACGCACGTGACCTCGGAGCGCCCGGCCATCACGCACGTGACCTTGGAGCGCCCGGCCATCACATACGCGACCTCGGAGCGCCCAGCCATCACACACGCACATGACCTTGGAGCGCCCGGCCATCACGCACGTGACCTCGGAGCGCCCGGCCATCACACACGCACATGACCTTGGAGCGCCCGGCCATCACGCACGTGACCTCGGAGCGCCCAGCCATCACACACGCACATGACCTTGGAGCGCCCGGCCATCACGCACGTGACCTCGGAGCGCCCGGCCATCACGCACGTGACCTCGGAGCGCCCGGC